>NW_020664409.1:6094939-6294751 GCF_002925995.2 Terrapene triunguis
CTTACATCAAATGTAAGAAAGTGATTATTTTTATTACTTTTGGAATCTGAGTTAAAAGCTACTGCATAACTTTTAAAAGGATATTTGAGTTTCATTGCCAAAAAATTACACATCTCAAATATAGTATGTTAAGTGTGCATTTAGCCTATGAACATTTTATATATATTTTAAGTTAAAAAAACATGAAGCCTACTGAGCGCTTATCAGAAGTAAGGCTACATTTTAGTCACGGGTATTTTTAGTAAAAGTCATGGACAGGACTTGGGCAGTAAACAAAATTTCACGGCCTGTGACATGTCCATGACTTGTACTATAGATCTCTGAGTAAATCTTGGGTGCTCGGGGGGGGGGGGGAAGAGGGGTGGCATGCTGCCTGGGACCACTGCTGCTGCAGTGTGTGTGTGTGTCGCAGGGCTGGCAGGCTCCCTACCTGTGAGGCTCCCTGGAAGCGGTGACATGTCCCTTGGCTCCTAGGCGGAGGTGCAGCCAGGGGGATTCGCATGCTGCCTCTGCCCTGAGTGCCAGCTCTGCAGTTCCCATTTGCTGGGAACCACGGCCAATGGGAGCTGCGGGGATGGTGCCTGCTGGCAGAGACAGAGCGCAGAACCACCTGGACACATCTCCACCTAGGAGCCGAGGGACATGTTGCCGCTTTTGGGGAAACCCCGAGGTAAGCGCCACCCAGAGCAGTCACCCCCTCCTGCACCCCAAGCCCCTGCCCCAGTCCCGAACCCTGTCCCACACCCAAACCCCTGCTGCTGGGGGTGGGGTGGTGGCCCAAGACTACCCTAGCAGCGGCCAGTGCGGCTGGCCTAGGGGCTACCCAAGCTGCTTAGTCGGCCCCCGGGCCAGCCACACTAGCTGCTGCGGAGATCCCGGAAACTCACAGAATCCGTGACCTCTGTGACAGACTCTTAGCCTTAATCAGGAGTATGTCAAGCTTACACTACTGCCACCTTCCAGGTTTCCCTAGATAGGCAAGATGAGCTGTACTTCAGGAATCCATCCAAGGAGAAAGAGACCTTGAGATTAAAGAAAACCTCCAGCTCTCAATGTTTGGCATCTTGGAGATAGGTATTTGAGTTAATTAATTATAGTGAGGGGTGAATAAAGAATCAAATGCTCTTTTCTGCATCCTGTGATGGATATAATAGCAGTTATAGATGAACTAGAGTTGAAATTGAGATCACAACTGTAAATTCTGGAAAAGTGTCAAACTATAGAGTTAAATAAGAATAAATACATGGCTAAGGCCCTGCTTGAATTGCAGGATGATTGTCAAATAATTGCGGCCGAGTTGCAGACAAGAGGTGGAAAATTGCGGAAAAGTAATAATGGACCTTTATTAATGGCGGTATTTGTTTTTAAGAAAAATTTGCTGGAACAATATAACACTCAAGTATTATGTTATGCCTGCTAATACTTTTTGATAACTAGACATTTTGCTGCAACTGTATTACAGTCATTAATGCACGAGACTGACAGCGGGAGCCCTGCCGTGTGTGGGGCTGACAGCAGGAGCTGCAGCTGCTATCAGCTCGGATAAAAGGGGTTCTACTGTACTAATGGGGGGAAAACGTGTGTTGCAAACCTCAAAATGTATGCAAAATTATGGACTGCAAAGGAAGCTAATCAAAATTGCGGTGGAAGCCTAATGTTGCGGGATCCACAATTTCTGTGGTATTGCAAATTAAGTAGGGCCTTATACATGGCCCAATATTTAAAAAAAAAATAAAAATCTACAAGTGTCTTGACAGAAGCTTGAAAAGCTTAAACAGCAAAAATAGGTGAACAATAAGTGACTGGTCACAGAAAAGGACTTTGATATAACAAACCACAGGTGATGCGTAGGTGGGACATGGGGGGGGGGGGGGGAGGGGTCTCGCCCCCCCCCCCCCCCGGCCTCCCGGGGGTGGGGAGGAAGAGGGGCTCCGTCTGTGCCTCTCCTCAGGATGTAACCACTCCACGTGTCTCCCCTGCCCAGTGACCCCTGCGCCTAGCCCAGGGCTGCAGCGCTCTCCCCGTCCCCACATTACCTGTGGGGAGGTGGAGGGGGAAGGGGCTCTCTGTCCTTCTCTTCCTGTGCCTCCAGTCATGTTCGGCTGATCTCCCTGGCAGCCAGGTGGGGAGCAGGATGGAGCCACTTTCACCTGAGAGCCTGGCTGGGAGGCAGTGGTGGCTCGCTCCCTGCTCGGGCTTGTCTGCTGGGGACAGGGGCAAGCGTGGTGGGGGTGGGGGAAGCTTGTGACATGCTACGTTGCATTGAGCTAGCATGCTAAAAATAGCAGCATAGCCGGAGGTAGCTTGTGTGGTGGATCAGGAGAGTATGAATTCAGAGTATGTAGGTGGGTTTGTACTCAGGTGGCTTGCCCAAGCTATGCCCAGCTACACTGCTGTTTTTAGTGGGCTAGCTCAAGCAGAGTTCGTACTTCTGTCTGCCTGAGCTGGGAAGCACACTCTGAGCTGCAGTGTAGCTATACCCATACAAGTGCATTCTTAAGTAATCTTAACATGAGGCATAAATCCGTAGTTCTTTCTCAAAGTAGGTATCTTTAGGTGGGACGTTTCACATAGGGCTGAGGTTTCTCTTCCTATTTAAAAAGTTGTAAGGAGTATGCAATGAGTCTGGCTGAAATTTTTCCTTGGTAGTTTAACCATTCAGTCTTTGAGAGAGGTCAACGATATTGTCTACCTGCATTTTAACCATTAGTCATCAGAACTAGAAGTTTATGTACCAACAGATGCAGACAGAGAAAATTTATGTGCATGCTCATAAACTGGGATGGACTCTTCTCCCATAGAATCTTCTCCATTAGGAGCAATACTTTCCTGTCATATTTTATCCTACAATAGATAAGGGGTTTCTGCACAGCTGCTGACTGAAATCTTCTCAGTTAGTGGCTGCTTATCCACATCCGACAAGTCTGCTGACATCCATCCCAATTTAAGCATTTTTTTAAAAGGTCTCTATCAAATGAATCATTGTCACTGGACAAGGCAGTCCAGCCAGCCCCTGCCCTAGCAGTTGATATCTGGGCCTCTCAGGGTCTCCTAACATATGTTGTAAAAACCGTGGATATAGAAACAATGGTCATTCAGGAAGTATCACGTACTTTTTGACATTCTGATTGTGTCAGCTCCTGCCAAGAGTGCTGTCCCCATCACTTAGACTTCTCTAAGGCATTTGACTTGATACTGCATGGCATCTTGATTAATAAACTAGAACAATCCAAGATTAACATGGCACACATTAAATGGATTTAAAACTGGTTAAATGATAGGTCTCAAGATGTAAGTACAAATGGGGAAGTCATCTAGCAGCTGTATTTCTAGTTGGGTCCTGCAAGGATGAGTTCTTGGCTTTTGCTATTTAATGTTTTTATCAGTGACTTGAAAAAAACTGATACATTTTGCAGATGACACAAAGATTGTTTGTTTGCATCCATCTTACCAAGTTATCCATTGTGCGGATGGCCATATATAAGGGTCATACATTTAGAAACAAAGAACGTAGGCCATACTGACAGATGGGAGACTTTATCCTTTGAAGCAGTGACTCTGAAAAAAGACTTGGGGGTCCTGGTGGATAATCAACTGAACATGAGCTCCTGAGTGCAACTCTGTGGTTAATGTGATATTTGGCTGTATAAGATGGGGAATATTGAGTAATAGATTATATTACCTGTAATTGCCACTGGTACAACTGCTATTGGAATACTGTGCCCCTTCACTTCAAGAAGGATGTTGATAAAATGGAGAGGGTTCTGAAAAGAACTGAGAGAATGATTAAAAGATTGGTAACAAGTCTTTCCCCATAAGGCATAAGGAGCTCAATGTATATAGCTTATCAAAGAGAAGGTTAAGAGTGACTTTCTGTCTATAAATGCCTACATGTAGAACAGTAATTTGATGATAGAGTTCTGCTCTTCAGTCTCTGAGAAAGATATAGTAAGAACCAATGGCTGGAAGTTGAAACTAGACTAATTCAGACTGGATATAAAGCACAAATTTTGATGGACAAACTAGAAGAGTTGCTGGATTAAGTGAGTAATACTTTCAGGTGTTAGACAAAAGGAAGTGTTGCTTCCAAGGAAAGGTAACCTGGATTGCTTGCTGATCAGCCCTATTAGAACCATTATCACCTATTAGCTGCCTCTTCTTTTGGAGAGCAGCAGCATCAGCGCTTCTAATTTTAGGAGCAGCTACTGTGAAAAATAAGAGGAAAAATTCTTTACAAGATGTTTCCTCAGCATAGGTTTATTTCTGTCTATGGAAAATGTTCATTTCCTTTCCTGTTATTGTTTTTTTATTAAATAGTATTACAGGATTCATTGCCTCGGGTAATGTGAGGGTGTGTTTAGCAACGTTCTAAATTCATTTAGAATATTTGGAAACCTTGGTCTGTCGCTTGGTGGCACAGTTGCACTGCTATATGTACATAGGTTTAGGAGGCCTTCTACTTCTGTTTGTTCTCTGACCTTCCCTATAGCAACTGTTTCAGATTTGGTTGAAGCAATTTGCTATTCTTTGTGCAAGAATGAATGCAGCAGTGAGTAATTTGTTTGGAAGACGAAGGAATCATGCTGTATATGTTATAATGAAATGGTGTGTATGGAGGGAGACTCAAGACGTTGATGTTAGTTCATGGATAATAAGCACTTGTGTCTAGATAACTGATATGCATCCGAAGAAGTGGGTTGTAGCCCACGAAAGCTTATGCTCTAATAAATCTGTTAGTCTCTAAGGTGCCACAAGTACTCCTGTTCTTTTTGATAGAATATTGGTGCCATAACATATCCCTCTTCCCACTTCCATGTTCAATATTTATTACCATTAAAGAGTTGCTAATTGCTTGATGGTTCTGGTTATCTTTTTATATTGACCCAAAAATGCAGTTTTATCATGCATTCATTTCTCTGTTTTTCTCCAGCTGTGTTCTTCCTTAAGCAAGATTCAAATTCTTGATTGACACTGAAATTCCTGTGGGCCATCACAAGATGAGCACGCAGAGACTTGTATTATATCCAGATTAGGATACAGTGATGGCACTGGCTTCCTTTACAAATCAAGCTTCAAACATTGCTTTCCTGGGAGAGCAAGCATATTGTTTTAGAGACCCAGAAACTTCTTGATTTGGTATTTTAGAGGGTAAAAGGCTTTGTAATCAACTTTTTCATGTTGGTTTTTCATTTTTTATTTTTCTCTCTGGGCACTGGTCCAAAACCATACTTAACCATGTCTTGATGGAAGGTGCATTCTTACTGATCTGTAGATAGTTTTTTATATAATTGCTTGTAATTGATGGCAGTAGTTCCTGCAAAAGAAGTAATTTACCTGTGGCAATTAAAATGATGATTCCAGTTACTCTGTGAATAAAGCTATATCAACTGGAAATCATTTTTGCTTATATTTGAGATATTTTAAAGGAAAAATTCAAGAAGCATTACTTAATCATCAAATGTTTTGTCCTATTTTTTTTTTAAAAAGTGATCCTTTACTCTGTATTTTATTGATCATTTTGAAGCTTTACTTTTCTGACTTGCCCTCTGTTACTGTGTAACTTAGGAAACCTAATTTAGTAATATAATATCACTAGTACATGAATAAATAATCTGAGTTCCTACTGCTGAATCAGTTTTTTCTTTCTCCTCCCCATCACTTATGTTGGAAGAGCAAGAGGGAAAGTAATATAATGTGGAAAAGGAAGCCCCTCCCACAGGTTTCCAAACATCAGTGATATCACAGAGCCTTATCGGAAGTATGCTCTGATTTTCAAATAGCTCTCTTAATTGTTTTAAAAAAATACTATTAAGATGTTTTTATTAGTAAAAACCAAAATACAGAGTTAAAGCTTACTCATCATTAGGACCCTACCAAATTCACGGCCATGAAAAACGCCTCATGGACCGTGAAATCTGGTCTTTTGTATGCTTTTACCCTATACTATACAGATTTCACGGGGGGAGACCAGTGTTTTTCAAATTGGGGGTCCTGCCCAAAAGAGTTGCAGGGGGGATCATAAGGTTATATTAGGGGGGTTGCGGTATCTCCGCACTTACTTCTGCGCTGCCTTCAGAGCTCGGCGTCTGGAGAACGACAGATGGCCGGGCACCCAGCTCTGCAGGCAGCGCAGAAGAAAGGGTGACAATACCGTAACATGCCATCGTTACGTCAGTGTTGCTGAAATCATGACATTTACTATTTTTAAAATCCTATGCCCGTGAATTTGGTAGGGCCCTACCCATCACATACTAGCCTCAGATAAGCTTACTACACAGAATAAAAAATACCTATGCTGCCACAGTCCGGCAATTTAAAGGAATAACACTTGTAGGCTGTATCTAACTGTGACATTGTCAAACAATTTTTATATTGCTGTAGCACCCAAAATGTGCAATATTCTTGTCTCAGATATCGCTTTATTAACATCTTAAAATTGTAACTTATTATTTGGGCTGGTCAAATAGGAAAATATTTGAATATATTCATTGAATATCACTGGTATTGAATAATATATTTGTCAAATAGTATTTGACTAGCTGCAGAGCATATCAAAAAGTATTTGTCAAATTATCCTATGAATATAGGTGAAATTAGTCTGAAATACTGACTGAATAATATTTTGCAGGCCCTACTTACTTCATCTCTTCTTATGCCACCTTTCCCTTTCTGATTTCATTTAACATATTTTTTTTTCCCTATAATAGCTCATGGTACTTTTTTTCCAGAATTGTCTTTAGTGTCTGTTTGCTTTTTTTCCTTTTATTTGTTTCCCTATGTTATCCACCTAATCTCAAGATTTTTGTCGTCTTTCTTCTCGCTACTTCCAACCCGTCCCCTGCAAAAAAAATTCCATATGCAACCCATCACTTTGTCTCTTGCTCTCTTGTCTGCCTTGCATGCAAGGGTTGGAAAGTTACTAGATACCCAACATCTAGAGAGTTTAAACTTACTAGCTGATGATTGATTTTGAACACTGGGGCAGGTAGTGAATGGGCACTATACAAGGGCATTGCCCTGGGAAGAAGCCAGCTTTCCCCTGCCCCACATAAGCTTACTACCACAACTTTGCTTCAGGCTCCAAATTTATCATACACCTATTACGTGGAGCTGGATATGGACACATTGAGTACTCACTCTGTAGAGTAAATATAAAATTAGAGAATTAAAGTTAGCTTAAGTTTGGTTAAGGAAATCTTTTGTAAAGAAAGGCCTTGAAAGTAATGACTTCTAAGGCCAGAAGGAATGAAGTAGGGTGGATGTCTGGTTCAAAGAATAACTAATGAAATAAAGGGAAGTTTCTAAAAAGAAGGCCTCTGACCAATAGGGGTAACTGCAGAGGGTTTTCATTATGACAAAGAGAATCTGTCTTTAAAATGAGCCAACCTGGCTCTTCCCACCCCATATACCAATGTTATCTCAAAAATTAGGGCCTACGTAAACCAAGGTGCAAAGGAGAAACTATTGGTCAGTGTGGCGGGCCTGGCACCACAGCGCCCCTTGTGGCAGGGGTGGGATGTGGTGTCGGCACCTCGCCACTCAAGTTCCAGCGCCCATCTCTCTGTGGGCGGCCTAGTGGCCTCCTTCCACACAATCACCCCTGGCCGGCGAGGTAGTGTGGCCTATCGGCCAGAGTCCGTGTACCTTGCCCCAAGTACCGAGGTGGTGTGGCCCAATGACCAGAGTCCACATAAATTGCTCCCTGCATGGGAGCAGTGCGGCCTAATGGCCGGAGTCTATACAGTCCCCCTCGCAAGCGGGGTAGGGTGGCCTAGCAGCCGGAGTCTATACAATCCCCCTCGCAAGTGGGGTCATACGGCCTAGCGGCCGGAGTCTATACAATCCCCCTTGCAAGCGGGGTATTGCGGCCTACCGGCAGGAGTCCATACAATCCCTTCACGGTTCAGGGGTGAGGTGGTAGGGGGACCCGGGCCTGCCCTCTCCACCGGGTCCCGACCCAGGGCCCTGGTAGTGGCAAGCTCCCCTTGCCACCCGCTCGGCGGGGATCCGCCCGCAACACGCCGAGCGCCTATGCGGCTCAAACGCCATTTGCCTCTAAAGTTCCCCTGGGTCACTTCCTACCATAAATGCCAGGTTCTCTGCTGCGGGGGGTTCTCCGATCCGTCCTCCGACTGTGACATCCTCTGTCGGGGTATCAGGGAGTGTCCCGGCTTGGCTGGCTTCCGCATCCTGGCGTGCAGGCTCTCCCTCCTCAGGAGCTAGCAGCGTGCCTCCTTCTCTGGCGGTCAGCCCAGACTGAGCTGTTCTGCAAGCTTTTATACCCGTTCTCCAGTTGGAGCATGCCCAGCAGAGCTTCCGGGGCATGGCTTCCTCTGCTAGGAAAGAAGGGTTAACCCCTGCGGTACCAGTGCAGGGCCACTCTGCCCCATCACAGTCAGCAAGAAGGAGGGGAAAAGATGAGGAGAAATGGCCTTGGGGAGAAAGGAGATTATAAATCTTACCTGGATTGAGACGGGAAATGAGCATGAAGTGTTTCAAATTGGTTTTTAGCTGAAGTCAGTAATTGGCAGTGACATCACTTGTTTGTTAAAGGGTATAAAAACGTAAACCCTTAAAGGATTCGTTGCTAATATATGCCTGACCATGTTGGAGCTGACTAATATGGGTCTTACAAGTGGGCTAAGCCCCAGGGTGTGAAGTATCTTGATCAAATGCTTAAAAAATGTTTTGTTACTGTTTTGATGTAGTAAATTGCTGCTTGTTTAGGCTTTTTAGGCATGTTTAGAGCAATTGTATAAATACCATTTGGCCTTTGAATGTAATAAAGGAATTTATGGTTCAATTAATGTTGTAATACCCTGCATAAATAATAATTCTAAGACACAACCCCTTTAATTCCCCCCTCCCCCACCAGTTGCTAGAAGGAAGAAAAAATGTTAAATTATTCTTACTCACCTCTCACTGTAATGCCTTCAGGCAGAAAGGGAAGTGCATGTGTATGAAGGGATGAATGGGTGTATCTGCTGTTCTACATGTCTTCCTTCCTTCAGGTTGCAGAGTTGTGTGGTGTCACTATTCCTTCCATATTTTTGAATCCTCCCCCTCCAGTAAATAACTCCAAAATCAGCTTTCTCAAGCAGCACAGTGAAGTTTACCAGATTTGTGTATATTTCACTGCTAACCATAGAGTTTTGAATGTCAGTCCTGAAAACTGACAAGACAGTAGTCAGTTTTCATTCGGCTACAGCTTGGCAAAGCTCTGAGAAGCAGCAGGGATGTCTTAGTGTCTGTCAGTGGACCTAAGAAGCCTTCATTTATTATTTGATTATATTAAGTTCATATTCATGTTATCGTTGCAACCAGAAGATCTAGAAACAGTGAGAATAGATATAAATATGTAATATATATTTGTAATATGTGGTAGCTCAGTTCTAAAGAAGTTGATATCAGTTATTTGCTCCAGGAAAGCAATTTTTCAAGCTCTGTATGTGCAGCTAGAAGTTTCCAGTAACCAAGTTTCTAAAAATGTCACAATACTCAAATCCTTCATTTCACCTTTTCATGCATTTTAAACCATTGCAAATCTTCATAGATAATCCCAGTTGCATTTATGGAACATATCTGTTTTTAATCTGAGACTTCCTATTCTGTTTTCTCTCTCCTGCAGGAAAGAACTTGAAACCTTCAAAGGTAACTTCTTTTTAATTCTACACTTTAGAATTGCTGCGATTTTCTCAATGTTTATTGTATTAATGGTGAAAATGGTAAAGGGCTTTTATTTTGCATTGGATAATGTTGTTCATCTTATGCCACAAACACAGTGTTTTGTTACTCTGTCACTATCTGTTTCTGCTACTGACATCTTTAGGATAATAGTAAATGCTGTAGAAACACAGATGGGACTTTCTTCTATGGGTATTGTGAGGGAAATACTAAATTTGAAAGATCCTATACCTAGTCTAACACTCTCCTGGAGGGTTATCTAGAAGTGAAAGACATTAGGTCATAGGGTAGTTACTATGTCTTTTTCAACTTGTATTGGTTTTTGACATGTACCATGGACACTATCTAGAAACAGCTATGCAGAAGTCTGATAGTTTTCACTGTATTACGCTATATCAGAGAGAAGAATTTTTTGTTTGTTTGTTGACAGCTTATTTTTTCTCCCTTACTCTCCAGTTGGGTTTGTTTTAAAGCAAGAATGTACTATATACATTCAGTCAGTCCAACATAATACAAAGGGGTTGGGAACTTTACATAGTATGACAGGTGTTTTGCCACTATAGTGAGTTGGCAGAGGATTTTGGTGTTTATGGTTTTAGTAAACCTTGCATTTAAATTTATAATTTGCTACTTAAGAATTTTAAATGTGTGGTCAGTTTAAAAGTTAGCTGTACCCTTTTGATCTAGGTAAAACACAAGTGTGAGTTGATATTTTCCATCTCATGTATATTATAAACCATTAGTGAAGTTTGATTCACGCATGTTAGCTTGTGCAATTTAAAATATGGCTGAAAATTTCTACAGAATGCACTATCTTTGCCTGTTTGGTTCATTAACTTATTTTATTATTATTATAATGCTAAAAAAAGAAAAACAATCAAGTTAACATTACCAGACAACAAGTGACACAGATTATGTAAAGTGTCACCTTTGTCTGCAGCTCTGCACTACAATTCTTTTCATTGGTTTGACAGCCTTAAAGCACAGACTCACTCAGTAGATAGCCAGACAATGCAAAGTTGATTCTGTTCCAAGGCAGTGCAGTTCGTTTTATGATACTAAGTTTTCCTTCATAGACTGAAAAACACAATCCTCTTTATTTGTATTGATACCTTAGTGACTTCTGGAGTCAGTTTGTGAACATCAAGAGTTGCCTGTAGCTGCTTGCTTAGCTTGGCCATGTGGTCTCTGGAGGTCTCTGGTGCTTTCAGGTGCATAGAGTGCAAATGATTTAACTGACTGAATTGTGAGAGATTCATATTTACACTTGCATTTATTACATTACTATTCAGACTAGTTTGCCATATGGACCTAATGAAAAGGCAGATGCAGACACAACAAATGAACTTTGAATAATTTTTCATTTTGATACAAAGAGGCATGATTCTTAATTATTTTTCTTAGTTAATGTTTACTGTAGATAATGAAAAACAAATTTTTACTTGAAGAGCTAGTACAGCTAGATTAATTTTGATTATGTAATTGGAATAGCAAAAAGTGTCTTTATCCCTCATTCAGGCTATGGAAAACAGGCAAGATCAGCTTCTGTTATGTCTTCAACAGCTGTAAATGCCTTTTGGCAAACTTTATGTAATCTTTCTGTCTATATCAGTATAGGTATTATTCCCTTATTTTATTTTGAGGCATACCAGCAGTACGAGTGATATTGTACTTTGTATCCTTTGTGTAATGATTTTCATGAGTATATAGTTTGTTCTAGGCAAGGGGTAAGAACTTATTTTCAAACCAACTCTAACATGCCCATATAAAACAGAATATCATGGAGGAAAGAATACTGAATTCCAGAAGGTTGTAAGCTTTTTTCCCAGTGACTTACTGTGCAGCCCTGGACACATCACCTTATCTCTTTGCTTTCCCATCTGTAAAATAGAGTTACTTTGATGATCAGTTTGTAAAACGAACTTTATCTTTTGAAAGTGGTGGTATATAAATTATGTAAATTATATTTTTCAGCAATAAAATAAACCCTGAACTAACTCAAATATAACCAGGGGTGAAATATTTTTTCTTCCAATATGTGTCAGTGTCGATCCCACTGTAGGTGGATGTGTGCCTACTGTGAAAAATTGGATTTGTTTTGGGTAAGTGTCTGTTGGACTATGCATGTGCTCTGTACCTTCTTGCGCCCTCTTATGTGAGGGCATAAAAGATGGAGCGGCCGTAGCCTTCCCTCAGTTTCCTCTTATTGAATTGAGATGCAACCTGGCAAATGTTCGACCACTATTTTTCTTGAGCTTCAAACTCACCTTCCACACTAGTTTTTTTTTTTTTTTTTTTTTTTTTAGTAATTTTTTTTTTTTTTTTTTTTTTTGGCCATTTTTAAATTTGGCATTTAAAAAAAAGGGGGGGGGGGGCAAGAGACAACAGATAAGACTCCCTTCTACCTTCTTCCCCCTTGCCTTCCAGGTTTAAGGCCTGCCTGACATGCAACATGCTCATCCCCCTTGTCAAGAGGCATAGTTGATGCCTTTTCGGTCTAGGGAAAGTCATTTTCATTATAATTCTGAGATGTGTAAACCTTCTCATCGAGAACTCACAAGGCAAGGGACATGCAGATCAAACTACACCTGCTCGAGAAATCAATGCACATCATTTCAGACTTGGAAGAGACATCAACCTCCAAGGAATCCCAGGAATCTTCCTTAGCAAGTGTTCCTTTAGGCAGATACCACTGGAGTCCAATGAGAGGGAAGGCAGGGAAGAAAACCCCATCAAAATAAAGGGATACTTTGAGGAAATCAAGGGAGGCAAAATGTACCTCCCTTTCGAGGGGTTGGAGCTGTTCAACTCAAGGGCTGATGAAGCACTCTATTCCATAAAGGACTTGAGGGGCCACCCTGAGATCCCTAGGGATCTATACATTGTCCTCCTACAAGAAGTCCTATAAATATCAGCCCCAAAAGAGCTAATGGGTACATCATTACTCTCAGAGCACAACCAGATTGCCATCAATGAGAACCGTCACAATATCAGAGGAGATGTCCTTCATCTACCTCCTGTGTCACAAACACTGCCCCATCAGCCAGACAGCAGATTTGACTGGAATGGCAGGAGCCACATCAGAGCCAATCAGGAGCCAGCAGCTACCATTGGAAGCCACCTTGTCCTGTTCCATTGGATGTGATCTGATATCACCTTGGAAAAATGGATGTTGGATAGAGTCACCTATCATTATCTCTTCCCTGTCCCTGTTCAGGGACTCTTTTCACACAAAGTCTGTTACAAAAAGAAGTGGCTTCATTGTTTCATCTAAGAGTTGTAAAGGGTTCCACAGGAATACAGGTGAAGAGATTTCTACTCATGGTACTTCCTTATCCCAAAGAAAAAAGGGGGTCTTCTTCCTATCCTAGACCAGAGGAGACTAAACAAATATATGCACCACTTCAGATTCAGGATGGCAGCACTTGTCTCCATTATTCTATCTCTTCAGGCTCAAGACTGGTTTGTAGCTTTCGACTTGCAGGATGCATATTTTCATATAGTGGTCCACATAGCCCGTGGGACGTATTTGCAATTTGTGGTGGGATCCAATCGCTTTCCGTACAAGGTATTGCCATTCGGATTCTCACGGTCACCGAGGGTCTCCAGGAAATGCCACACAGGGATAGTATCGGTGTAGCCATGTTAGTCTATCTACAAAAACAAGAAGGAGTCTGGTGGCACCTTCGCCTGTTAGTCTTTAAGGTGCCACCAGACTCCTTGTTGTTTTTTTACAAGGATAGTAGTGCACCTGAGGAGACAACGCATTCACATCTACCTCTACTTGAGTGACTGGCTGATCAGGGGCAGGTCACAATGGAGATGTCAGTGAGCTAGGACAGCACTCTGTTCCTATTTACCTGACTAGGCCCCTCAGTGAATTATAAAAATGTACTTACCCCATTTCAGATGGTGAAGTTCAGAAGAATCTGGATTGACTCCAGATCAAAAAGAGCATATCTCCCTAATGACAGATTCCAGGTACAAGGACTCTTACTTCTGTTGACATCAGAGCTACCTATAATGGTATGAACATACTTTACAGTCTAGCGTGACCTAACATATTGACATATACGTACATGATGTCACTTGCTAGACTTTATCTGTGGCCTCTTCAACTCTGGCTCAGAATCAATTCTCTGGTAAACACAGTAGACAGAAGATCCTAGTACCAAGTCACATCACTGCTGAACTGATTTGGTGGTTAGAACCCCCACACATGCATAAAGGAATTCCCTTTTTTCACTTCCCTTCCTGACAAAGACACTAATCATAGATGTGTCAGGGACAAGTTGGGGAGGTCACTTGGACTATCTGCATATCCAAGGAACCTGGTCTCCAAGCTACGTGAAGCTACACATTAATGTCCAAGAGCTTGTAGCCATCAGAGTTACCAGTATGTTGTTCCTATCTGTTCTCCAAAACTTGATAATGTAGATGTTCCTGGACTACACGACAGTCATGCACTACATAAGAAAGGGGGTGTCTGTTCCTTGCCCCTCTGCCTGGGAGCCATTATGGAATTTGGTGCCATCAGAATGGGGTGACATCGATGGCCCTTCATTTCACTCGAGTAAGCAACAATTTAGCAGACTTCCTGAGCAGATGGTCAATGACCAATCACGAATGGTCCTTGCAGTCACATTCCATCAGTGTGAATCCCCCTCAGTAGACTTGTTTGGCACTGAGGACAATCCAAAAATGTCAGAACTTTTGTTCCAGAGGAGGTCTGAGTCCACGGTTGCTACCAAATGCTTTCTTCCTACAATGGAACAAAAGTTTGCTGTACGCCTTCCTGCCAATTTCCCTGTTTCCCAGGATGATTTCCAAAATAAATAGAGACAAAGCCGTGGTCATTCTGGTGGCTTTGTAGTGGCAGAGATCACTGTGGCTGATGGATGTACTACAGAGGTCTATTTAGCCCCCTATCCAGTTCCCAGTCTGGTTGGATGAGATCTCAACATTACTACCAGATACTCTATCCAGATCCAAAGTCACTCCACCTTTTAGTGTAACTGTAGGGTGGCTAAGTGCAATGGACAAGAACTGCTCCTTACAGCTCTAGAAAATACTGATACAAAGCAGGAAAATGTCTACCAGAAGAATGCACTCTTCAGAGTGTAAATGGCTTTCAATATGGGCAGCCCACTAAAGCCGTGGTCCAGTCCAAGCCTCAATATCAAAGATTCTGGACAAACTCTACAGCACTTCAAACAGGCCATTTTTTTTGCCCAGCTCTATATTAAAATATATGTCTCCAGCAATTTCATCTGATCACCTGCCTTTGTAGTCTTGCTCAGTCTTTTCTCACTGCATGGTATAGATGTTTCTTAAAGGGCTCCTACATATTTACCCACAAGACTCTTCCTGCCATGGGCCTCAGTAGAGCCCTTCTGAGATTCATCAAGCCCCTCTTTCAGAATGCTCCTTGCACCACTTCACTCTGAAGACAAACTTCCTAGAGCTTTTCTACACAGAGAATTAGTGCGTGACAAGCAAGGGTCTGAATCTACAGCATACTACCTTGCAGTGCACAAGCTGGCCATGTGGACATGCTGCTGCACACTAAAAGTTCTATAGTGCGAGTATGTCAAAGCGTGCTGTGGAACTTTTAGTGCATGTTAGTAGGGTCCACACAGCCAATTAGTGTACGGCAAGCTAGTGACTGTAGATTCACATCCTGCTTGCTGTGTTCTAACTGTGTTGACAAGCCACTAGTCATGGTCGCTTCAGCCAGAAGAATCAGTGAGTGAGCTTCAGATGCTTTTGGCCAAACCTCCATAATCAACAATCCATAGGACCAAGGTGGTGCCAAGACCTCACCCAAAATTCATCCACAAAATGGTTCCAGTAGTTCATCTGAACCAAACCATCAACCTACTTGTCGTCTTCCCAAAACCACATTTGACATTGGGAGAAAATAAATTATACACGCAATAGGTATATCCAGGACTCTGCTTTATTATATTGACAGGTCTTCTTTGGAGACTATCTTGATGCTGAGAAGACAATGCTGAATGTGCCCTTGTGCATTCCTAACAGGGCCTGGGACCAAGCTTTGTACATTGCTTTTGCACTAAAGCCTCTGATAAGCTTTAGAGGTACTACTTTGGGTGCTTACCATTGACTTTCAGCATCACTGCACCTTTTTATATTGATGGCCCCAGGTGCTTGACAATTGAATTGGTTGACTGGGCACTAATAGTTCTCTTCAATGTACAGGAATTTGAGGCAGCTCTCTAAGGTTTTTCTCTGGGTCATGGCAGTGAAGGAAAGAGGTATAAACTATCTTTCCATACTGTGCCCTTCATACAGACACTTTGTACAGTGCACTCCAGTTATAAGAATTACTGATAAGAATCAACCGCATATAGCGATCAAAACCCCTGGGACAAAATCATTCCTATACTAACCTATGCTCCTCTTGTAAGAATCAGCCACTTATAAGACTCAAATAGTCTAGGACGAATGTGATTCTTATAAAAGGAATGCACTGTATTTGTTTGTTTGTTTTTAAATGGGCAGTGTAGCCACAATTTACAGGGGTTTGAAAGCTTTTTGACATTGTTTGCTATTTTCAGACCAAAATAATCCAGAAGACAAAATGTATCTGCAGTAGTGGTTTATGAAGAAAGAGAGGGACATCCCAACTGGGTGTCAATTGTCAGAACTCAATTGTAACTATGTGAGGTACAAGAAAGGTGTTTTTTTTTATTGGGTGGGGTGGGAGGGTGTCAAATGATAAAAATGTTAAGCTAGGTAAACAAAGACCAAAAACTGACAGAAGTTGATATGGGGCACCACTAGTAAATCTGAGGATTTTGTTTTAGCAGTCAAAGAATTGAGGAGCAGTTGAGAGCTATATCCCTGTCTAGAGCATATTGGGTATGAGTGAAAGTGCATACCTACCCAAGTTGATACTGCTTGCTAAAGATTACAAGCTCATGGAGTTTCCTTTAATAATAACAGAGATATCCATCTCCTAGAACTGGAAGGGACCTTGAAAAGTCATCGAGTCCAGCCCCCTGCCTTCACCAGCAGGACCAAGTACTGATTTTGCCCCAGATCCCTAAGTGGCCCCCTCAAGGATTGAACTCGTAACCCTGGGTTTAGCAAGCCAATGCTCAAACCACTGAGCTATCCCTCCCCCCACTTCTAAGAGTGGGGAGATAATTGTTGAAAAAGAACACAGTAACTTAAAAGGTTTTTAAGCTCTGTATTTATGCTTTTTAGTAACAATTTGCTCTTGTTTTTGTGTGTGCTTCTGATACCTGTAAATGAACAACATTTATATTTAAAAACAAGATTTAATTTTCCCTAGAAAATAAACTGGTAAGAGATGATGAAAATACTCGACACAATTCATTGTAAATGCTGATGGCTTCTTGAAAGTTTGTACTAAAACTGGGGCCTAATTTTTCTACCGATACTCAAACTAACTTGCCACCAAAAGGTCACGAGAGGTAATCAATGTACCATTTTAAATAGTCTGTCCAAAAAAATTATTTAAATATATTCTGACATAGTTACATAACATTTATTGCTTGCTTGTATAATGATGGCATGTGAAGAGAGAATGCATCAAGTGTGATGTCATACAATGTAATGTGTCATCCCTGCCCACCCCCACCAAAAAAAAAAAAAACTCTGTGGGTTGGATCAGAACTGGCAGGAGTCTGGTTTGTAAGTTACATAAATTAATTCCAGCTTGGCATGTTGTAACAGGGTGACTTTTCATTGATCTTGCATGCATTTATACACTGACTTTTTTCAATGCATGTGTATAGTTTCTGATTACATTAATCGAAGAGTTCTCATGAAAAGGAGAACAGACACTTAAGTTTGGACTGGTCCTTAACTATATATAGCTATATTCTTCATAATTGTTCATATCCTTATCTTCATTTTGCTCATTGTTAATTTAGAAAGGGTACTGGCCCACAGATAGGTGTTTCACTTTTTGTATAAAACAAGTTAGTGGAATATTAATATTGTAAATACAAATTCAGACGGAATCTAGAAAAGTCAAGGTATTCATGAAAATCAGTGTTTCTTAGATATTTTATTGGAGGAAAGGAATACAACCATATTGCACATTTTCAAGGAGAAACAGTGCAGTTCTTGAAGCATCGTGTTAGTGCCTGTATGAATTGTACAGAATTGACCGTTTTTTACAAGAAGTAAACTTGTGCCTCTAGGAATTCAGGTAGGCTGTATTCAGAGGGTCAAAGCAGCCAAGGACAGGAAATATAAATTCAACGTGCAAACTGATGTGACTGCATGTTTACGAAGAAAAAAACAGTAGTTACCTGTTGGCAAGAATAAGAGAACAGGAATCCAGTTCATGAAGCAACAGATGGAACAAGCCTCACTGCTGTCTCAAAACTATTTTTAAAACTGCACCCTTCCAGAGCTGTATGAAAATGCCGTGGTTGTCTAGAAGTGAGTACTTGAAAGCAGTGAATCTCTACATGCTTATGCTCAGGAACCTATTTCTAAATACCCTTCTGTTAAGTTCATTAAGTAAGGAAGAATATAAACATTATGAAAATCCTACTCAGTAAACATTCTTATAGCCAAGATAGAGTTTAATCAGAACAATACATTCTTATTTTTTCATCAAAGTACTGAGCAACAATTCATTAATCTGATACAGATTTTCCATAGTTTACCAGATGTCATAACGAAGGGATTTGAACTACGTTTTGATTTTTTTTATTATTATTATTTTTTTTTTTTTTTGCGATATTGAAAAGTCAATTGAATCCACTAGCATTTCCAACTTATTTACGGTATTACCTTCAAATAAATGAAGCGGGTGTACAGTAATACCATATAATTTGTCAGAAACTGTGATGGGGGTGATTGTGCCTAGTGGTCGGAGCTGTGGCAGTTGGGCCTAGGGGTCAGAGTCGGAATCAGGAGTCCAGAGCAGAATTGGAGCATGACTAAGAACAAGGAGGGAGCAAGAGCAAAGTTGGAGCTGGCTAAGGCTTGGGGAGTCTGTTGCCAGTGTCAGGCAGGAGAGTGTTCCAAGCCCTGGAATGACGTTGAGCAGACTGAGTTGCTGTTCCTCCTGTGGTGCTTATATACCTGTCCTGAGAGTCAGCAGATTAGTTCCTGGCTTGTGAATTGGCTGGACTCTATCATAGGAGTGACTCATCACCTTACATAATTGCCTTTTAAAATGTGAACCAACTGAAACACTGACTTTTTCCTTATCTTTATTCTTACTGGTATTAAACAGTGTATATTCATTTGGCTGGAAGAGTGGCTTTTTTCCCTTTATTTCTGGGGATTCCTGTGTACTGTCCCTAAAACACATTCTAGCTTTCCTCTTTCCACCCTCCCAGACCCTGTGTCACAGCAGCCCTGCTAGTCACTAAAAGGGCTCAAAAAGATTCCAAGCATTAAGGTTAATAAATCTTTTAAACCAGTTTATTCAAGTTAGCTATATATTTTTATATTTTGACTAGAATGTTTGCAGCCATTTCTGAGACACAGAAGCATTGTTACTGATATTGACTTGAGGGAATGTGGGGAAAATAATCATTGCTCTAGAAAGCACAAATCCATTATAGTCATTGCCAATGGCTTTTTGCATCATTCAGCTGCAGTGAAACCTGGTATTCATTGAATCTTCTCTGGCAGTAGGAAATAATTAATAGATGGTGTTTGTTTGCTTTTAAAAGCTTTTAACAAAGCACCCACGTGCCTGCATGCATTAATACTCTCAACCTACTGTGTCTGCTGCCAAGGAGGTGTGTGGGTGTAAGGCACACTGGCTAACTTAACTACAATGATCCTTTCATAATCCAGGATCCCATTACTGGTAGATCTAAAAGAACTTCTCAGATAGTAGCATGCTATGTTTAATAAGATACATTGTTTACATCATAATCTGGCCCTTCTGCTTGTAAGTAAGAAACAAAAAGGTGACTGAGAAGAGTGCACATCACAAAGTGAAGTAGATAGCACTCAAGAAAAGAAGGAAAATAAGAGGGAAAAGTCTAGCTGTTTTATATGGGCTAATTCTTAACAGTTCTGATTCATGAAGATCAGATGTTGCAAAATATTTGGTCATTGTACCACCTGGAAATTTCACATAATTTTATAAAATGTTTTCTTCAGCCATTAAAGGCATAACTTTCAGAGGTGCTGAACATATGCCACTCCCAGTGATTATGAATTTCCCCTATGAATGACAATGAATAGTCATTAGGCCAGGGAGAAGGACGATGACTTTCTGGCCTGGTGGTTAGAATACTCAGCTAGGATTTGGGAGACCCAAATTCAAGCCCCTGACTCCAGTGACAATTTATTTATAAAAAGTGGAACAGCTTCAGCAGGAGCTATTAAGACCCAGGCCAGATTATCCCATAGCCAGTGTCCAGGGCACACTCCTGCAACGTGGGAGATCAAACTTCACATCCATCCCTTTTCCACATTAGGTAGTGGGGGTATAGAACCCAGGTCTCACATTTCAGGAGTTAAATGATATAAAGAGAGTGAGTACCACTTTCCCCTCTAGCTGTTTTGTGAATGTAGTCCAAAAAATTGAATTGTTTTGGAAATGTTGAATCAAACTGTTCAGATTCAGTATTTGCTAAACATTTTGATTTTTCGGTTCAGTTGAAACTGTTGGTGAACTCAACAGAAATTCACTAATGCTTTCAGGTTGACCAAAACAGTATTTTTTGGCTAATGTTTATTTAGGTCTATTCCCTACACAATATTGCACAAGGCCAAAATGACTGAGACCTCCCTCAAGGTTCCTGACTTTATCTTAATCAGATGATTCACCTACCTGTCTCCTTCCCCAAGCCTCTCACTACTCAGAGAGAAGCTAGGCTTCATATCCTGGGTGTAGTTAGGTGCCTCTCATGCTATCTGAACAGAATGAAGCTGCTCAGGCATTCTCCTAGGCTGTTCCTAGAATTTGCCAACAGAATGAAGGGACAACTTATTTCCATTCAGAGACTGTCAAAATGAGTCTCTGACTGTATTAAGACGTTCTATGAGCTGGTCCACTTAGACCTGCCTGGGAAAGTTAGGGGTTATTCCATGAGAGCCCAGGCAGCCTCTGCTGCATCTCTCTAAGGTGTCCCAATTTCAGAGATTTGTAAAGCTGATCCTGGGAGTTTAGTTCACACCTTTGCTTAGCATTATTCATTCGTAGAGGGTTGCAAATCTGACACCTGCTGTGGTAGAACTGTCCTGCAGTTATTAATCCAGTAGATCAGAGCACTCACCATCCAGTACATGAGTTACTGCTTGAGAGTCGCCGGGAGTGGAACGTATATGGGCTATTCCTAGAAAAAGAGAAAATAGTTACTTACCCTGCTGTAACTGTGGTTCTTGTTGTCCACATGTATTCCATGACCCCTCCTCTTTAGCCACTATTTTGGAGTCTTTGCCAGTTTGAATTCTGGAGAGTGGTTGCAGCTGCTCTGCCTTTTATACATTTGGCTACGGGGCACTGGAAAGTGCATGGGCACAGACTCAACAGATGCTGATACTTAAAACAATTCCAGTCTTGTGCTCACGGGGCGCATGTGCCCCCAAAATGCAAAACCTGTGGACCACATCTTGGAGAACCACAGTTACTGTAAAATAAATGTTCTTTCTGAGGAACAAATATTATGTAGTTTTGTGATTAAAGAGTGCATCATAGTTCATGCATACAAGTGGGTAAAATTAAGGTCCACCTTAACTCTGGCTTTTTCTCTTTTGAGTGCTTTACTTTGCAACTTTAATGTTTTTAAATTTTAGTATTTAAGAAAGAACCTATCATGGAACCATATTTTCTTTATCCAAAATAAATTAGTCTTCAAACTGTAGTGATGTTCAGTAGTGGTTGTGACATCACTGGCTGACTATGTAATGGGACCTATCCCTATGATATGGTGCTGTAACAGAGTAGCCAGTGATCACTTTTGTACATTTGGAGATCTGAAAAACTAAAAATATTTTAAATTTAGAGTCCTGAAATGCAGTTTACCAAGTGTTCTGGAATTCAGTACCTAACTCTAAAGTTCAGTAAACTTGTAGTTCACCTTATGGGTGTAAGTCACACTATTAATATTAAATCTAAGGTTTTGTGTGATAGTGTAAATGTGTCCATGTATTATACAGTCTCTGTCTCTCACATAGATTCTGTAATGAACTTCAAATTTAGTCTGTATTTTTCTAATTCTTCACTACTTTTTGGTCTGCAGTTGTAATTTATTCATCCATTAGTACTTCTTGAGTTTTCTGAACAATTTTTATTTAAATGCTTTAAGCAAGTGAGATCCAGCAAATGATTCATTCCTTTGAACCTTATAGTACAGATCTAAGAAGGCAGCTCTTAGTCTGGCATCTCACAGAGTAGAGTTGGGAAACTGATATTGCTTAAATAAAAGGTAAAATGGCATGAAAATGTGTTTTGTATAAAAGATTTGTTTTAGTCCAGGAACAAGTTTAAGGCTGGAGGCAATATCAAAAGAGTCTGTGGTAGATCAAATACTATAACTGTGGGGAAGATTACAACAATAAATATATAATCAGTCACATAGAATCATAGAAGATTAGGGTTGGAAGAGACCTCAGGATGTCATCTAGTCCAACCCCCTGCTCAAAGCAGGACCAACCCCAACTAAATATCCCAGACAGGGCTTTGTCAAGCCAGGCCTTAAAAACCTCTGAGGATGGAGATTCCATCACCTCCCTAGGTAACCCAATCCAGAGCTTCAGCACCCTCCTAGTGAAATAGTGTTTCCTAATATCCAACCTAGACCTCCCCCACCGCAACTTGAGACCATTGCTCCTTGTTCTGTCATCTGCCACCACTGAGAACAGCCTAGCTACATCCTTTTTGGAACCCCCCTTCAGGTAGTTGAAGGCTGCTATCAAATCCCCCCCTCACTCTTTTCTTTTCTGCAGACTGAATAAGCCCAGTTCTCTCAGCCTCTCCTCGTAAGTCATGTCCCACAGCCCCCTAATCATTTTCATTGCCCTTTGCTGGACTCTCTCCAATTTGTCCACATCCTTTCTGTAGTGGGGGGCCCAAACTGGATGCAGTACTCCAGATATGGCCTCACCAGTGCTGAATAGAGGGGAATAATCACTTCCCTCGATCTGCTGGCAACACTTCTACTATTGCAGCCCAATATGCCATTAGCCTTCTTGGCAACTAGGGCATACTGTTGACTCATATCCAGCTTCTTGTCCATTGTAATCCCCAGGTCCTTTTCTGCAGAACTGCTACTTAGCCAGTAGGTCCCCAGCCTGTAGCAATACATGGTATTTTTCCGTCCTAAGTGCAGGACTCTGAACTTGTCCTTGTTGAACCTCATCAGATTTCTTTTGGCCCAATCCTCCAATTTGTCTAGGTCACTCTGGACCCTGTCCCTACCCTCCAGCGTATCTACCTCTCCCCCCAGCTTAGTGTCAGCTGTCACACGAGGATACTTTTTATTTTCAAGAGCCTCAAGACAACTAGTCAAAGATTTGTTATTTAATTGGTGCATGTCTAGAATTTCCAAATTATGTCTGTTTACATGATGAATAGAACCTTTACATCTGACAGCGTTGAAGAAACTTTGGAATGCTGTGTGTTTTCTTGCACTATATTTCCATTTCGCTAAACAAAGGTTTTCTTCCTTTAGAAATATTTTGTATTTGCAGTTATTTTGTCTTAAAGCATTTACAGATCTTATTTCGGTAGTTGTAAATGTGATTTTGAGGGTCTAGAGGAAAAATGAAATTTTAAAGATGGAAAGGGATACAATGGGAGATTTCATAGAAGTCATGGACATACTGAATTGTCAGATTTTCTTGGGATTAATACTTGTGCAAATTTCAGTTTAAAAAAAAACTACTGAAAGGTATTTTTTTTTTGCTAGCCCTCTTTTTATCATATTCAAGTTTAAACACTTAGATACTTTGGTATAGTGCCGGTTGACTTCAGTATAATTTTATATTTGTGATTTATGATGCTTCTGCTTGTGTACATGTTATCTGAACATAAGGCTTTAGTTCATCAGTGTTCTGTCTGTATGATTTTATATCAGCAGTATTATGTGGTGGCTGCCACATGAAATTTGTATGCAAGTAATCAGTTTATGTAGTTTGGCGATTATTGGAAAGCTCTGGCATTGGAGACCTTATTTTGAAGAGGTTTCTTTAGCTATCTCGGACTCAAAACAGGCTTGTATTCATGTTTTAAGCCTTGCTTCATTTAAATTTTGCTAGAGAACTTTGTTTTCTTGCAATAAATTTTTTGTTCTGCTTTTTCATGCTGTGTTATATGTTGCAATGTGGTTTTTGGGACTAACGTATTCTCCTAGCAGTTGGATTTTTGTTGTTTCTGTTAAAGGCATTCAGTGGGTAGCCTTCCTATGTTTACAACTAATTCTACATGTAGTCCAGTCTTGTTCTGTCAGAGTTCACATGTGTACACACATTGCAGCAAATTCAAGACTACTAGTGTCATTGCTAAGGGACAGATTGTTTTTGGATATGCGTTTGCAACTCCCATTGACTTCAGAGGATTGCACAGAAGTCATTTTGGGCAGAATTTGGCCATCAGTGTCAATCAGCCTTTCAGTGTTGTAATCTCATCAGGATTCATTTTGTTTGGACTGATGGGTAAAATATCAATAGTGTTTGTTAGGGAAAACTAGTCAATTTTTGAATTCCAGGCAGGAAAATTGTCCTGAGGATGTAACTCTAATCTTATTGAATTAATACAGAAAATATAACATTTCAAAAAGGTAATATTTTAAAAATATGTTAAACTTGGATAGCTGAAATGCAGACAAAAATGGAATTTCACTTAATTCTGCAACTTTATTCTTAACTTCTCCCTTTTACATATTAAAATCCAAACTGAATATCCTATAAGATTACTGTCAGTATTTTTGAGTCTTCCTAAGAAATGATTGTATATATTATCTTCAGCATCTCGATGAAAGATAACTAGGGTTTTCATAGGCTTCTAATTTTTTGCTTGATTTTCATTTAATAATGGTTTTGAAAAAAATTAAAAATATAGACTCATAGGCAAAAAGGGAGTTACACAAGTATTCATCAAGAGGCTTTTACAAATATACAGTATTTTAAAAATATATATTTTTCTTTTTAAATTGTGACTTTATTTAAGTGTAACAGGTTTTTATAAAACATCAGAGTTCTTTATCTAAACCTACAGTATATTTAGGGACTTTTTAAGTGGTTATTGCTGGTTTTGGTTCATGGCATCATTAAGTACTCTGGGACTCTTAAACTGGGGAAGTAATTGTATGCCTGTATTCAAAATAAAGAATGAAATTATCTTAAAAGAAATGTTTGTTTACAGTAAAAACCTTTTTTAAAACAAACCTTAAGGATTTGAGTTAAAAAAAAAAATCCTGAGAATTCTAGGCTGCACAGATGCAACATTTTTGGGGGGAGGGGAGGGTGCGGGGGAAGGTTCATTTTATTGTAAATTTGTTGTATATATACTTAAGAATAAGGAGGAACGCTAGCTTTATATTTAGTACACATACAATCTAATGGTAACTTGGATTTGTAATGCATAAATACATTGTTCATTGCAGAAGTCTCGTTCTCATTTGTTCAAAAATCATATTAATGTATTTTTTAATATTTTAGATTTGAAGTAAGACTATTGTATAGAATCTGGTGTGTAAGATTTTTGAGCTGACACATTAAGCAAAAATTTGGAGGGGAGAGCTACGTTTGATACAAAACATAGCAGAAATCCTTTTAAGCACTGTCTTGCTTCAAAATGTGATTATCTATATCAAAGAAATGCATAGTGTAAATTATGTGTTATTGGACTGAAAAAATCTGTAGTGTCACACTGTTCTTACCACCCCTTTCTTTAACAGCATGTGGTATGTTCCCAAATACATGCTTGCATCCTGGTACACCACGGCTCCTGACAGCTTGCATTAAGGTTTTGGAAAGGCAGTGAGTTGAAGTGTCTATGTATGTGTATCTATGTATGAGTGACCAAACTGAAAATTGGCAGGCTCGGTATTATTCCTTTGAAAAAACAGGCTTCTAACATCGCTTTGTTCTGCATCATTGAAGATGCACATCAGTGGAGCTGCTTCATAACTGGATGTTTCACTTGATCAGCACTGTGCTTCTGTTTACTTGCTAATTTTTCACTGCCATGTCATCTCCAGGAGCCACCGAGAATAATCAAAGGAGTTCCTGTAGGTGCAGCTTTTATTTTATTTTTATCATCAGTCAAGCTCATGTTCAATGCTAATTCAAATACAAAACAAAATTAAAGTTAGATTAGTTAATAAATTGTGTTGCAGTACCATAACTTGTCTTGTAATGCTTCTACTGTGAATGAGGGGTTAGATATCGACTTGATTTGGCAAAACAGAATGAAACAGGGTCGTAAAGAATGTCCATTTTCACTGGAGTGTTGTCTGTTCCTTTGTATTATTAACAAAGTAATATTCATGAGGCAGCATGCATGAATCAAGATTAATAAAAGAGCACAAA
Organism: Terrapene triunguis; assembly: GCF_002925995.2. NCBI lineage: Eukaryota > Metazoa > Chordata > Testudines > Emydidae > Terrapene > Terrapene triunguis. The sequence continues at coordinate 6,121,133 of NW_020664409.1, forward strand.
TGAATGGATATGTAAGGACTTTAACTGTTATGAAAGTCTGTATTACCGCTCAGTGGTTTAAATTACGGTAATCACATAGATCTTTTTCTAGGAATGCATTAATATTAGAGAGGAGAGAGAGAGATGTATTATCAGAAGATAGACTGCCAAGTATAGTAGTAATGAATCAGTTTTCCTAGATGCAGCTTTGTAAGGCTAACACTTAGCCTTCTTTAGCTCAATTACATTTTTTTAACATAAAGCAGTTTTATGTGAGCTGTTCATGTGCCATATGAAATAGCATTGTAAAACATGACAAGTCATTTTATGCTTTGAATAATATTAACTAAGTTGATGGGATTTGTAAATTAGTGATTTGAAAATCAAAACACACCAGATATCTGCACTGGTTATTTTTACGTTATTGATTCTTTTAATCTGCTGTTGACAGGATTTATTTTGTTCAACTGGAATGTTTTGCATTTTTTCATTAGTTTGCCAATGTCTTTCAGCCCTAGGCATCAAACTGATATTTTTTAAAATAACACCTGTTAGATAAAAGGCCATGTTTTTATCAGACTCCTACCTGTATGGATTGTAAATATAACTAGTAGAATTGGTTTGATACATACGCTACATGAATGCTAAACTTGATGTTTAGCCTTACTGTCGAAAATTATTTGATCTTAAATTGCTAATGTGGCAGTGGGAAATTTATTCAAATTCAGGTTGACAGCAAATATTTTGCTCTTTGGGATACATTGCTTTCCTCTAAACTTAGAGGACAGTTGACTGTTCACTCATTTCAAGATGGCAGAATTTACCCCGTGTGTCATTACATGAGCTACTTATCATAGCAGCTATGCAGTCAAAATGGTGCCAGGTTAACAAAAACATATATATTATATAGGGCTGTCAATTAATTGCTGTTAACTCATGCGATTAACTCAAAAAAAATTAATCACGGTTAAAAAAAATTGTGATTAATCGCACTTATAACAATAGAATAACAATTTAATAAATTTCAATATTTTTGGATGTTTTTCTACATTTTCAATATTGATTTCAGTTACAACACAGAATACAAAGTGCACAGTGCTCACTTTATATTATTTATTACATATATATGAACTGTAAAAATGAAAAACAAAAGAAATAGTATTTGTCAATTCACCTCATACAAGTACTGAAGTCTCTTTATTGTGAAAGTGTAACTTACAAATGCAGATTTGTTTGTTTGTTACATAACTGCACTCAAAAACAAAGCTGTAAAACTTTAGAGCCTACAAGTCCACTCAGTCTTACTACTTATTCTGCCATTCGCTAAGACAAACAAGTTTGTTTATATTGACGGGAGATACTGCTGCCTGCTTCTTATGTACAATATCACCTGAAACTGAAAACAGGTATTCACATGGCGCTTTTGTAGCCAGCGTTGCAAGGTATTTACATGCCAGATGTGCTAAACATTCGTATGTCCCTTCCATGCTTCGGACACCATTCCAGAGGACGTGCTTCCGTGCTGATGATGCCCGTTAAAAAAATAAAATGCGTCGATTAAATTTGTGACTGTACTCCTTGTGGGGAGAACTGTATGTCTCCTGCTCTGTTTTACCCACATTCTGCATATATTTCATGTTATAGCAGTCTCGGATGATGACCCAGCACATGTTCATTTTAAGAACACTTTCACAGCAGATTTGACAAAACGCAAAGAAGATACCAATGTGGGATTTCTAAAAATAGCTACAGCACTCAACCCAGGTTTAAGAATCTGAAGTGCCTTCCAAAATCTGAAGGACGAGGTGTGGAGCATGCTTTCAGAAGCCTTAAAAGAGCAACATTCTGATGCGGAAACTACAGAACCCAAACCACCAAAAAAGAAAATCGAACTTCTGCTGGTGGCATCTGACTCTGATGATGAAAATGAACATGCAACAATCTGCACTGCTTTGGATTGTTATCAAGCAGAACCCATCATCAGCATGGAAGCATGTCCTCTGGAATGATGGTTGAAGCATGAAGGGATATATGAATCTTTAACGCATCTGGCATGTAAATATCTTGCAACACATCTGGCATGTAAATATCTTGCAACACCAGCTACAACAGTGCCATGTGAACGTCTGTTCTCACTTTCAGGTGACGTTGTAAACAAGAAGCAGGCAGCATTATCTCCTGCAAATTGTAACCAACCTTGTTTGTCTGAGTGATTGGCTGACCCAGAAGTAGGACTGAGTGGACTTGTAGACTCTAAAGTTTTACATTGTTTTATTTTGGAATGCAGTTATGTAACCAAAAAAAAAAAATCTGAGTTTGTAAATTACACTTTCATGATAGAGATTGCACTTCAGTACTAATATGAGGTGAATTGGATTTTTTTGTTTTTTACAATGAAAATAATTGTAATAAAAAATAACTGTATAAAGTGAGCACTGTATACTTTGTATTCTGTTATAATTGAAAGTAATATATTTGAAAATGTAGTAAACATCCAAAAATATTTAAAATAAATGGTATTCTATTGTTTAACAGCGCAATTGATTGCACAATTTTTTTTTTATCGTGTGATTGATTTTTTTTTTTTTTTTGATCGCTTGACAGCGATTATCGGTATAATCCAGTTTATAACACCTTTCTTTTTCCTCTAACCTTCCAAGAATCTCTAAGATTATTTTGTTGGATTGGATTGAAATTTATCATACAACTTCCCCCTTCCCCCAAATTCCAATTACAATCTTCCTGCAACTCCTTCCTTCCTAGATAATAGTACCCTGAAGCTCAGGATTGCCATCTTTGTACCTATGTGGGCTAAACAATTGAAAACTAAATTGAAGATTCTCCAAGGACTGGAATATGAAATCTCAGTGCATTAATGACATTCAGTCCCAAGCATTATCAAATTCCTCCACATCTGCCTTGGAAAAGGAAATAGAAACCCCTTTATGGCAGTATTGTATTTATTTTGGAAAAGAAATTTAAGCACCCTGTGTGTCTAAGGGGTGCTTGTTTGTTTTTTCTCAGGTTATGTTCTAGAACCTATTGGTGGTAAGAGGTGAAGTACAAATACATGACCCTTGCAAAATTGTGATTGGGGCGTTGTAGTTTTTCATGAAAAATGACTAGCACACCTTTTATGAGGATAGACGTTAATAGGGGGTAAAGGAATATTTTTATCTATCTGTTAAACTATTTGCCTGTGGTAAGATTGCAAGTAACATTTTGCAAGCCTGAAATACATGGAATTGTAGGTTCTTGTAAATGACTATGTGAACGAATCATGGTAAAATGAATATTTAAAATTCATTTTTAACCATTGTAATTAACTAATGCAGTATTCTTTTTATTGGTTTGTTTGCTTATTTGTTTTTAGAAAATTAAACATGAGTGCATGTTTGTTCAGTCTGATATGGAGCTCCAGAGCAACAGTGTAAATATACATTTATCTGTATCAGCCCCAGGGTGGTGCCTGATATGTTTATAGTGGCACTGTAAAAATACAGAATGGTTCTTATGCCTACATCACACTGAGAGAGAAGTACTGTATGTTTGTTAAATGCTGCAGTAGTAGTTCTTAGCCGTGAACTATTCCTTTCATACAGCATGATCTCAAAACAGGTCATCATGATTAAGGCTATGATTTTGTTATGGACATTTTTAGTAAAAGTCACGGACAGGTCACGGGTAATTTACAAAAATCCACAGAAGCCGTGACCTGTCCCTGACTTTTACTAAAAATGGCCATGACAAAAAGGGGGAGGGAAGAGGGTCCAGCACCCTGCCCTGCTGTGGCTGGGAGCTGCGGCCCCTACCTGTGGCTGGGAGCTGGGAGGGACCCCCACCTGTGGCGGCGAGGGAGCTGGGGGGGATTCCCCCACCAGCGGTGGGTGAGGAGCTTCCTGGAATCCCCTGCTGCCTGTGCGGACTGGGGAGCTGTGGGGGACCCCCACACCTGCGGCGACTGGGAAGCTGTGGGGAACCTCTGCACCTGCGGCGACTGGGGAGCTGTGGGGGACCCCCGCCACGCAAGGCAGCAGGAGTACCACGAAGCTCCCGGTCACCACGGAGGTGAGGGTAGCCTGCAGCTCCCAGCCGCTGCGGGCTGAAGTCACAGAGGTCAGCGGAAGTCACAGATTCTGTGATTTCCGTGACATCCATGACCAAATCATAGCCTTAGTTATGATCCATGCTTCCCATCTGTTAGTTAACTACTTCTTCTCTATGTCCATTTATGTAGATTAAAGGAGAGACCGTTGAATTGTGTGGGGACATGTGGGAATTCTGGTTTTATTTTAATTTACTTACAGGTATTGTAATGTTCACTAAATAGAACAAAACACTGTATATTTCTGGTAAAGAGTTTTTCAATTACTTGTCTTATCACATATATAGTCTTAAATGTCCAGATGCTACTACTTATATAAGCTCCAGATATATGTACAAATACAGTCCCTATCCATAGGTGCTTGGTTAGCATACTGCATTTTACTGGTTGTTAATCTGTACTGAATAGTTACACAAATGAACACAGCAAAAGCTTAGTCTCCAGAAGAGTGAATATGGATGCCTTTAAAAATGAAATACTTAAATAAAAACTATTGATGTGATTTTAAAAAGTCAGTCACAAAAAGATTCTATATTATAATAGGTAGGGGTGTGTGTGTGTGTGTGTGTGTATAATATAATATATTTATTTATTTTTAGGGCTGTTAAGCGATAAAAAAAATTAATCGTGATGAACTGCATGATAAAAAAATTAATTGCAATTAATGGTACTGTTAAACACTAATAGAAACCATTTATTTAAATATTTTGGATGTTTTCTACATTTTCAAATATATTGATTTAAATTACAATACAGAATACAAAGTGAACAGTGCTCACTTTATACTTATTTCCAATTACAAGTATTTGTACTGTAAAAAAACAAATGAAATAGTATTTTTTCAGTTCACCTAATACAAGTTCTGTAGTGCAATCTCTTTATCATGAAAGGTGAACTTACAAAAGTAGAATTATGTACAAAAAAACCTGCAATCAAAAATAAAAATGTAAAATTTTAGCGCTTGCAAGTCCACTCAGTCCTACTTCTTGTTCAGCCAATCACTCAGACAAAGAAGTTTCTTTACATTTTCAGGAGATAATGCTGCCTACTTCTTGTTTACAATGTCACCTGAAAGTGGGAACAGGCATTCTCATGGCACTGTTTTAGCCAGCGTCGCAAGATATTTATGTGCCAGATGTGCTAAAGATTCATATGCCCCTTCATGCTTCAACCACCATTCCAGGGGATATGCACCCATGCTGGTGATGGGTTCTGTTTGATAACAATCCAAAGCAGTGTGGACCGACGCGTGTTCATTTTCATCATCTGAGTCAGATGCCACCAGCAGAAGGTTGATTTTCTTTTTTGGTGGTTCGGGTTCTGTAGTTTCTGCATCGGAGTGTTGCTCTTTTAAGACTTCTGAAAGCATGCTCTACACCTCATCCCTCTCAGATTTTGGAAGGCACTTCAGATTCTTAAACCTTGGGTCGAGTGCTGTAGCTATTTTAAAAAATCTCACATTGGTTCCTTCTTTGTGTTTTGTCAAATCTGCAGTGAAAGTGTTCTTAGAATGAACAATATGTGCTGGGTCATCATCCAAGACTGCTACAACATGAAATATATGGCAGAATGCGGATAAAACAGAGTAGGGGACATACTGTTCTCCCCGAAGAAGTTCAGTCACAAATTTATTTAACGCATTATTTTTTTAAAGAGTGTCGTCAGCATAGAAGTATGTCCTCTGGAATGGTGGCCAAATGTTTAGCATATCTGGCATGTAAATACCTTGCAATGCCAGCTACAAAACTGCCATGCGAACACCTGTTTTCAGTTTCAGGTGACCTTGTAAATAAGAAGAGGGCAGCATTATCTCTTGTAAATGTAAACAAACTTGTTTATCTTAGCAGTTGGCTGAACAAGAAGTAGGACTGAATGTTTTGTAGACTCTGAAGTTTTACATTGCTTTGTTTTTGAGCGCAGTTCTGTAACAAAAAAAAAATCTACATTTGTAAGTTCACTTTCACAGTAAAGAGATTGCACTATAGTTATATGAGGTGAATTGAAAAATACTATTTCTTTTGTTTATCATTGTTACAGTGCACATATTTGGAATAAAAAATAATATACACTTTGTTTTCAGTTACCACACAGAATACTATATATATGAAAATGTAGAAAAACATCCAAAATATTTAATAAATTTCAGTTGGTATTGTATTGTTTAACAATGCGATTAAAACTGCGATTAATTGCGATTTAATTTTTTTGAGGTAATCGCATGAGTTAACTGCGATTAATCGACTGCCCTAATATTAATCTTTCTGAGGACTTGCCTACATAGCGCACCTTTGCCCACTATGGGGTGTGATTTCTAAAGCATGCTATCATGTTGCACACTAATTGGTCTACTAACTGCAGACTCTGCTGGGGCACACAAAAATTCTCTAGCGTGCTTTAACAAAGTGCTTTTTAAAACAGTACAACGTTAAAGTGCACTAGGGAATTGTAGTGTGTACCAGCTGGGTTTTACATGGATTGGTTAATGTGCAACAAGTGAGTACGCTTTAGAAATTTCACTCCATAATGTGCATGACTGCAGCATTGTAGATACGGCTGAATTACATGATTTTTACTGTATTATATGTAGATATTATAGCGGGAGATATAATGTTGAATGAAGTTAAGAACCACCAATGATAATTTTGACTAGTTGAAGTCCTTGCTTCTATTATGTCTGTTCTTTGTTTAAAAAACTTAAGGAGTTGAGTAGATTGTCATCTACACTACATTAAGACAAAGTGACACTCAGATCTATGCTTTGTTTTTACATATTGCGGTTTTGACTTTCCCAGTGTGTAAATCAGATTGAGAGTTGACCAAGAACTACCTGTCTGAGTCTCGATTTAAATAAAATAGAAGTGATGATGATTGAGCAGTTGACAGCCAGTGCTAAAAACATCATGCAAACATAGGCAATGTTTTCATAGCATGGACCTCATCTTAGCAGAGAGTTTATAGATATATCCCCTCTGTGCCAATCAGATAACATCCATGTGGAAACTACAGCAATTATATACAAAAGTTATATTGGGAAATCTACTTGATGTAGCTTTAGTTGTCTTTTCAATTAAATAGGTGGAAAAAAAGAGGGGTCTACAATATGTGATAAGCTCATTATGGACCACTGGTGACCTATGAATTGCTGTTTGCAAACCCCTGGCTAAGGCCTGATCTCACATTTTATGTAACATATACCTGTTTTATTAACGGAGATATACAATACAGCTGTAAGTTTTAAAATCAGCCACTTTTAGAGTTGGTAACCGCATAGCTCCATTTTTGGTGTGCTTCACTCTTCTGGTGCTGCTTAGTTTGGTGAAATTTTTGGAAAGCAATGCCCCCTGGGGCTGCATGAGTGATGTTACAAAAGGTCTGTGGGGTACCAAATGCCTCAATTCCTTCCTTTCCAGAGCTCGATGTGGGTTGGGGACCTCCTGTCCATATCCAGAATGCTTGCTGCATTTTTTATTTTTGTTTTATTATAGTTAGTACATGGTTAGGTACCATGTTTGCCACTACACATATAGAGAATGGTTTTCCACTATACCCAAATATAAGTCAGGCATAGTAGAGAGTGGTAACTGATAGGGAGTAGATTGTGGCTCCCTGGTTCTCGTGCCCCTGAGGGACTGGCACACCAAGGGGGAATTGACTGTAGAAAGCCTCATGAGACAATGTCTGCTCCTTTCCTTGACTGACATTCTCCTCACCCTTCCCTCTCCTGTCCCAACTTCACCAGCCGGTAGAGTTCTTGCACAAGAGATGGCTGAGATTCCTCATGTATGGTGGGGATTCTTCAAGTCAATTGTCTGGGTGCTTTAAGTTTATGGTGCAAAGTGAACTTCGATGGACTGGAGATTCAGGCCCAGTGTTTTTTTTATTCTGGACTTGCACTTTTTTGTCACAGGGGTTCATGCCCACAAGGAGTGAGATAAAATGGCATGTATAAGCTGTCAGAGAAAATACAAACTCTGTGAAGACCAACTAATGGTTTTGTATGGCAGATTTAAACTATAGGCGGATCTTTTTCAAAGTACGTTAAATGTACTAGTAAAAGTGCTATGAGAGGAAACGTCTGAAAAGCAACATTTTGAGTATATGTGCTACTACGTTAGTCCTCAAAAGCTGAAGTTTTCAAATGGAACAGAAGTATACGTTATTACAAACATTAAGCAGTGAAACATCACCTTAAACTGTTTTATAAATATAAGGTTTTTTATCATCATCATTATGGCACATCCCAAAGGAACACAGCCTCTTTGCAGATTGAGTGCCACCTGGATCGATCTCTAGGTAGATCCTTAAGGTGTTCTGGCTGAATATTTAGTTTATGTCCATCAATGATGACATGACACCTAAGCTTTTTGCGACCAAATGAATACCAGCTGTGTAGTGGCATTCCTTGGTAAACGTGCTGCAAAAACTGAACCAGTGCTGATGTAGGTGGTTGCTGGGTTCAGCTTTGAATATTCTCATATCTGATCTTGTCCTGCCACTTACTATGGAGCAGCTGACAAAGGTGATGAGAATCAAAAATGTCAGTCTATTGCTCTTGAGCTTTCCTCAGCACCCACATAACTAGATCCTCAGTTTCATAACAAGCTTGATATCCCAACAGCCCCACAGAGGTCACTGAAGAGCCTAAAAAATAGCAGCTGCTGCTGTGAATGTCCATGTCTTTCAAGCATTCTCCAGCACTATCTATGACGCTTCCAAAGTATTTGATAGTTGCCATTGTGCTAGGTGTCATGTCTGGACAGGTTGATACTGAACTAGGGCTATAGGCTACTTGATGGTAATGGCCAGTGTCTTAGTTGTATCCAGATTAATAACCAGCCCATATGAGCTGCTTTTTGCCTGACCGGACCTGCCATCAGTTGCAGTGATTCACCAAATTAAGATAGTTCACCAACAAGACAATGTCATCAGCATTCTCGAGATCTCGAAGTAGAATAGTATTCAGGACAACTTTACCAGTAGCTGCCTTCTCAAGCTTATCCATTAAACAATCAATGCTAATGGTTAGTAACGGTGGTGACAGAACACCGCCTCACCAAACTCCCATGGAAATAGAGAATCAGGCGTGTATCTGCCACTGACTCAAGCACAGCTTTCTGTTCCATTATAGGGATCTTCTGTCAATGACATTGTCTTCCCAAGGACACTGAGTAGTCTCATCAGATCCTACAAAGTTTCTTGATGCACTGAATCAAAGGCCTGATAGGAAGTCTATAAAAGTGATGCATCCACTTATTAAATTCAACCATCTTCTCAGGCTTAGAGCAGAATGATCAGATCTAAAACTGAATATCCCAGCCTTTGCCATAAAGTGCATTGTTGATTCAAGACATTAATGTGGAAGTGATGACTTTTCCTAGGACCAACAATAATGTAATGCCCCTATAGCTACTACATTCAGCTTTATCACCCTTTTTGGAACAGAGGCAGAATAGCATCCTTATTCAAGTCATCAAGGATATTATTAGTGTGCCAGATCATCTGGAGAAGCCTATGCAGCTATGGGAGACAACAATACTCTCAGCTATCTTCAGCAACTCTTGGATATTACAAACCATGGTGTCTTCCCAGACTTTAACATTATGGTCTACGATCCAGATCTCTTCTTGATTGAAGGAAGGTGTGTCTGCTGGAACTTCCTGCCCTTGTTTGAGCAGAAGAGGGACCTGCGGGTGACAAATAGTTGAGGAGCATCTTGAAATGATCTTCCCATTTATGCAACTGAGTTTGAAGACTCTGGCTGATGCTGCCATTTCAGTTCTTTACTGGACAAGCTGGTGCTGCCTTCCCCCACAAACAGCGCAAAATTGCCCTCCAGGGTCAGTCTATTCACATTATGAGAGTATTTAAACTGAAGCCAGCCACCTTCAATAGTCTGGTCAATTGTCCATGTAGCCAAAACAGTTGAGTTCCTCTGCCATTGAGGCAGATCAAAGGATCTGCCATAGAGGCAAAAATGACCAATGGAAATCTTTGTGGTTCTGTATCCTGCATTTTGGTGGCAAATGTAAAATTGGTGCGTGGCATGTTCGAACATTGTCTGAAATTGCTAACATGCCATCCTCCTCATCAAGCACTTGAAAAGTGTGAACATTGAGTTCTGAACCTTATCTGAAGTGTAATAGGAAGCCATGAAAAGAAAGCTGAGGACCATATACACATATATATATTTTTTTTTTTTGAGAACTGTCCTTCTAGGTGCTCCACTTCCAGAGTGCATGCGCCTTTTATCTGAGACTTCTGATAGCAATACCTGTTGAGTCTACCCATGTTTCCTAGGTATCCTTGTGCCCCATACTCAGGTTATATAGGGCAGTGTCTGACAGATCTCCCTCAATTCCTTCTCAACTGCCTCCGCCTGAGACAGAGTGACTTGTGCTGCCTGCTTCTTTAACTAGTCTGCTTTAGAGTTAAATTTTCTATAGTTTTAGTAGTTTAGTTAGGTTTTTATTTAACTTCCCTTTGTTTTTGTTAGTTTTTGGGGATTTCTTTGAAAAGCTTTTAGTCTCCCCTTCTTCCTTTCCTGGAGGGTTTCTACTTTTATTTGAAGGAATTAATTTTTTTCTCCTTCAGGCTATGCCTAGATCCTTGGGGTTTAAGGGTTGCCCAACTTGTCAGGAACCTATTCCAGTTTAATGATGGTCACTGTCTCCATTCTTTAGGGCAGTGGTTGCCAAACTTTTTTGATCACGTACCCCTATCAGTAAAAAATTTTTGAGCATGCACCCCCTGCTGTGCCGATGCGCAAAAAAAAAAAAAAGCCGCTCGGACTCCCGCCTGACGAAGCCAAAAAAAAAAGCGCTCCTCCTGCCACGCACCCCCAAGGATCCTCTTGCGTGCACCCCACTTTGGAGATCACTGCTTTAGGGGACACCAACGTCTGTTCTAAGTGTAGAATTTACTCTAGGTTGAAGAGTAGATGTAGAAGGAACGGGGAGATAAAGTTGAGACTTCTTATGATGGAGCACTCCCTCTGTCTTTCAGGCCCAGGTACCTTCATGCATGCATACATTGGGACCTTTGAGAACCAGAGAGCCCCATTGACCATCTCCGCAGCCCACTCGCCTAATAAGCCTACTCACCCAATAAGTCTGTGGGGGACAATTCTAAGAATTCTAAAAAGATGAGTTCTGGATCCCCTCAAAAAGAAGTTAGTGCTGAGAAGTCACATCCTAAAAAGAGTACAGCTGAGGGTCCAAGGTCTCCCTGAACTAAAAGTCCTGTGTAAGCGCCATGTACCTCTAAGGCTTACGGTACCCATCATCACTTGTACCTAAGCCAGTCTCAGTACCACCTAAGCAGGTTTGTAATGCTAGAAATTCTAAGTACTCTGCATTGACTAGACTGATACTGTCTTCAGCGTCAATGGCTCCTGCACTACCAGCAATACCAAAACTATACCACAACCTGTCAGACAGGTACTGTCAAAGTCAGGGTCAATCGCCATACCACCACCTTCCAAGTCTTGAACCTCGCCAGGTTCCTGCTCAGCTTCCCCTGACACTGGAGGAGTTTAAATTTTGCAAAGACTTGATTGTTTTGGAGGAGCCAGAGTCACCTCTACTGATGTATATTGCAAGACAATAGTGGAACCTTGCTTCTAATCTGTAACGTGATTTCCCAGCGCAGACATGCTCTTGGGTACCCACTTGAATGGGCAGACTCCCTATCTCAGCTCCCCTCCTCCGCCCAACTATGATGAAGGTGCTTCTATGACTTAGATCTGTGTTCAAGCTTTGCTCAGTCCAGAGCTGCCTTTATGCCATGAAAAAGGTTTTGATAGACATACGTGGGCCACTCTACACTTCTGGTCTAAGCATTCATGGGTTCCCACTCTTACCCTTATGACCCGCCCCACTGGTCATTCTGGGCTCATGGGCTGCCTATAGAGAGCACTTCTCCAGAGCTCTGAGCTACACCCAGGGCGAGTGTGAAAGAAAACAACCTCCTCCTTCTCCAGCTGGTTCACATCCATAACCTCTCAGGAGGAATCTTTCAAGGATCAGGAGAAAGAAGGGCTGATGAGGAAGCTATACCACATATCTTTTTCTCCTCTCTCCTCATAAATGAACAATTTTAAACGAAGTTCTGGATCTCATAAAAAAGATTGCAGATAGTCCTTCAAATTCCTCTTGGAAGAGATTCATGCGACTCTCAGCACAAATTGATTGACGTTATTTATGTTGCCGCCTCTGGGAGGGTAACCCTGTCTATAGATGTGAGACTACTTGAACCTACAAAGGCAATTTGGCAAACTCTAGCTACTATACCCCACCTGCAAGAGAGTGGATAAGAAGTAATATATTCTTGCTAAGGTTGAGTTCCTGTATGTACACCTAGCCTCCTTGGTTATTGCTGTGGTCAGCAAACGAAACAGGCTGTACCCTGTAGATCCACCCCCATGATGACTAGAAACTATTAGACTTGTTTGGCTTCAAATAATTATTTTTCTGCATTACTGTAATTTAGAATCACCAGTTATCAAGCCCTAATGGCAAAAATAACTACCCAATTATGGGAAGTTCATCATTAGCCTGAAGAACAATGAGAGCAACGAGGAGCAATTGTTAGCAAGGATTTTGCTGCAAGCATCCCTGGATGCAGCCGACACAGCATTATGCTCCGTGAGCAGCGATTTATTATGGGTAAGGATAAGATTTCGTCACAGATATTTTTAGTAAGTCATGGACAGGTCACGGGCAATAAAGAAAAAATCACGGAAGCCCGTGACCTGTCCCTGACTCTTACTAAAAATATCCATGACAAAATGGGAGGCAGCTGCATGGGCTAGCTTGGAGCGCCAGGGTCCCATTCCATCCATGGCTCGGAGCTGCTGGGGTCCCTCTGCCGTACGCAGGGGGGGCTGCAGGAATCCCCCTGACACCCACTGGGGCCAGAGAGCTGCGGGGATCTCCCTACTGTCCACCAGGGACAGGGAGCTGTGGGGATCCCTTGGCCGGGGAGCTGCGGGGATCCCCCTGCCGCTTGTGGTAGCTTGGGGGCCACCCCGCCTCAGGTGGCGGGGGTACCCCGCAACTCCCTGTCCCTGTGGGAGGCGGCAGTACCCTGCAGCTCCTAGCCACCGCGGGCTGAAGTCATGGAGGTCTTTGGAAGTCACAGAATCAGTGACTTCTGTGACCTCCGTGACAAAATCGTAGCCTTAATTATGGGTCATGTGTCTTGGCTATGATCATCAGGAATCCCAAGAAAGGTCCAGAACGCAGTCGAGAGATGTCCCCTTGACAGATCCAAAGTATTTAGCAAGTCCACTGATGAGTTCTTACACTTTGAAAGATTCAAGTTTTACCCTTTTATCTCTCAGTATTGACACCCTGGCAAACAAAAGGAAATTCAGCAGGTCACAAAGCACAGAGGGCTCAAGCTGTTCAGTTCCCCATCTACCATAGGCTACCAGAACCTCTAAAGAAGAAACCCAAGTTCCAAAAAGAAGAGACCTTTTACTTCCACTGCAGCAACTTCACAACCTTCATCTTCAGCCAAGCATCCGTTTGAATGTCTTGTTTGAGGACACTCCCTCCAGACAGACCCACAGCAGTGTTCTCCCGCCCTCCCTCTCCTGCCTTTTAAGGACTCTCTCGCCTGTTTTTGGTGGTCCTGGGAACAAGTTACTTCCGACAAATGGGTTTGAAGGTCATAAAGTTGGGCTACTCCATCCATTTCACCTCCTTCCCCATCCTGTTTCAGGGACCCATTTTCTGAACATTTGCTGAGACAGGAAGTTCTGTTCTTTTCTGTATAGAAGCCATAGAACCAGCACCTACCCAATACAGAGGGAAGGGGTGATATTCCAATTACTTTCTGGTTCCCATGAAGAAGGGTGGAGGGAGACCAGTCTTGGGTCTCAAGATGTTAAATACTTTAATCAAAACACAAAAGTTCAAGATGGTGACACTGACATCTATAATACCATCTCCAGAACCAGAGGGCTGGTTCATGTATATTTTTTATATCCCGAAGCACCCAGTTCATGAACGGTTTCTACATTTCATAGTCTGTCAAAAGCACTTCTAATAATGACTGCTCCCCTTTGGACTCTCTACCACCCCTAGAGTATTTATGATGGTCTGACACTGGTAGCTGTTCAACTGTGTGAATGGTGAATAGTCATCTCCCCTACTTCAACGATTGGCTTCTCAAGGCTCCCTCTCGCAGCAAAGGTCACTCTAGTCAGAAAAGCCATAGCTCTATTCAACATGAGAGGACTTGAACTCAACAGGAAGTCCACTTTGATGCCAGTCCAACACATAGTTTATAGGAGCCATCATAGAAGCCATGACATCTAGGGCTTACTTACCCATGGACAGGTTTAGCATATTGATAAATCTCATTTCTCAGGTTCAAACGAGCCCACAGACAACAGAATGTATTTGCAGCTCCTGGGTCACACGACAGCCTGTATCTTTGTAACACTGTATGCTAGGTTGCACCTTCATTGTTTCCAGGCTTGGCTGAGAAATGTTTACATGTCCAATGAACATCGTCACTGCAAATTAGTATTGATCCCTTAAGAGGTTCTAGACTCTCTAAATTAGTAGAAGAACCCCCAAAAATGTGTTTTGGAGTCCCGTTTACTCCTCTGTTCCTATCTATGACTGTAGTGACAGATGCATCTCTTATAGGCTATGTCTCCACTGGGGCACATACCTTAGTACTGGATGGTGTTCATGCTCCCTTGTGCTTCCCATGCCTGTGCCCAAGAGTATATAATGCGCTGTGCTGGACATGGGTATAATGCTGTGTCCACACACATACATATGTCCACACTGCTGCTTTAGGTATACAGGATTAGCAATACCATACCTGTGCCTGTGGTCCCCACAATGAAAGGATATGATTTAAGTGAGAGATAACCAGATGATCCTGTCAAGTGACCACACCCAGGTGCTGTAGATGAAGGCAAAGAAACCCCAAGTCACAGCCAGTCTACCTGGGGGAAAATTCTTTTTCCAACCCCACTTATGGTGATCAGTTACACCCTGAGTATGTGAGAAAGAACCAGCCAGCAAAGCACCGGAGAAAGAGAATGCTTCCATTTCAGGCCAGTAACCCATTTCCATCCATGGCCTCCCTGGTGCTTCAGAGGAAGGAGATGAAAAACAAAAAAACAAAACCAGAATGTTTGGGGAAGAGGGGTGGAATCCCTTCCTGATTCCTGCTGGTGACCATATGAAACTCTGAAGTATGAGCTTTTAGGAACATAAACCAGAAGTGAGCCCCCCTACCATCACAAGCAGTGTGTCATACAAATTCACTTATAAATTTGTCTAGCTCTGTCTCTTAATTACTTTATTTGCCCCCAGAACTCCTATTGGGAAGCTGTTCCTCACCCTTCTGAGGGTTAGAAACCTAGGTAACAAATGCCCCTTTCCCAGCTGTCAAAAGATCTAGCTTCTCCACTAACAACTTCTATAATGCAGTTGTGCATTTTAAATATGAAATTCTGCAGGAATTTTTTTTTAAATAAAGATTTGGGGGTAATATAAAGTTGAATTTAATGTAAAAAATGACTGTTCCACTGAATGTTAATTTTCATATTTAATTCAGTTAATACCTTATTTTTTGAAATTCTCTCTGGTAGGTTATCTGGATGCAATACTGGTATGCCACACAAACAAGTGGTCTTGCCACAGAATTTTAAATTCACCTTGTCACAGAACACATAGGGCATTGAATCTAAATCCCTGTTCCCATTAGATTTGAAAGGCAGACATTTCTGTTGTGTATATCTTCTTTATTGCTCTTTTTACGTGTAATATGTAATATCTTGTGTTTATATAGGATGTATATTTAATGCAGAATGCATTTATGTAATCATAACGTTATGTTGCATTTTTTTAAAATCAGAAAATTTAGTTAAAGTTCCTCTGGTATCCTTAACTGTTTTCCAACGTGTTCTTTATGAATTGTGACCATACCCTGTATCCTGTCCAGCTCATTATACTTCAGTTAGGCACTGGGAACTGCAGCAATATGTGGCATGGCCATTCCAGTGGTTGTGCCTTTTTTTCTCTTCCTGTTCCTCAGTGGTTTGATTTCTCCCTCTCTGTTCTTTACTTTTTATAACTCAACTATACCTACAATATTTTGACATTTAATAATTATTCTCCAAGGCTTTTATTTTTTATTTTAAACAAATCATAGAAATCTGAGTGTTTAGCACATGGGGGCCCTGATTTTCTTTATGGTTTCTGGGCACTGCTGTAATATAGATAATAAATAAGTAAAAGGTAGATTTGTTTTACACGATCACTGGATCTGGAAAGAGTGCATAAACAACTGAGATAAGTATAAAGATTATGTAGAATGCAATCTTGTTTTGTGGAAATGCTTTTTTTTTTTTTTTAAACTGTAAGTGAAAGTTGACAATGTCTGTAAGCACTTGTAAAAAAGGTTAATGGAGATCTTTGTGATCTCTGATGTCACCAGCTGTAAGGAAATCTTTAGTGCTGTCTCCCACTCATTCCACAGTCTTGGAGGAGTGCCAGAACATTGCATTAAAGCCCATAAGCAGTGGTACTGTAAGTCCTCTATTGCTGCCCTTCCCGGTGAGAGAGGTAGAATTACATGCAGGTGACTGATCTAACATCTCCAAAGGAATGGAGACAGATTTGCTGTGACAACGTAATACACTTTGCAAGCCTGTAATTTAAAAACTCAGAAGCTCAGCTTTAGACTCTGGCTGGCTGGAAATCATATTTTGATTACACATTGACAAGTATGTTTTTTCCTAACAGTGCTGATTGTGCTGTGGGGAAGCCTCAATTTCTCATCCACAATGATAAATATTATAATTAAGAAAAGTGCGTGTTATAACCAGAGGCATATTTTCCATGTAACAGTTTTTACAGTAGGTCATTTAGGCTTTAGCTACTTGTCAGTCTTTAACAAAAAAACCTGTTATCTTTTCAGGTGTAAATCTGATCTATACAATAGTTAAAGAATGACCTTCTTGATTTTTTTTTGTCCCTGACTTAAGAATTTTGTGCAGGTTAACAGTCTGGGGAATGAGTCCTATATTTATTAACAGAATAATCACAACATGGACAGTGAAAGTGCAAATGAAATGTGTGTACTGCCTCATCAATAAAGCCCCAGCTCTGACCTGGAGATATCAACTCTAATGAGGGGGTAGTTCAGTCTCCATGCTCACTCATTCCTTGTCTTCTCTACTGATATTGACAGCAAACATGCCAGTTATAGTGGTGGATGTGGTTAGATGTTCGGCTGCATGAGTGTGTTCTCTCTGTGTGTTGCCCCAGCTCTGCGCAGACCTTGAGCGAACTGCCCAATGACCACAAGATCTGTTAAGGTACGAAGGCGCCAGGCCAGGTTTATTGTTGACAAAGCACGGTAATAGCACCTGGTAGACTCTACGAGGATACTAATACATGTATGCCCGTGACAATGGATGCAGCTTAGTGAAAGGCGGGACTTTCCATTCCCCCCTCGGATGGACAAAGATAATCCCTCTGAGATGCATCTTTATAGCTGGATACAAACAAGTTAATACTGCCTCTGACATAGTTACTGCCCCCTGACGTGGCTAGTTATTACCCATCACCTTGTACATGTTGGTTAGATCAAAACATCTCTATTACGTACTGTCATCCTGACCTTCTTTTAGGAGGGGTTAGTGTGTTCCTGTTAACCTAGGGGAATGTTTTTGTACCATCCTAGATATCGGGATGTTCTGGTACTACGTGATGTCGGGATATGTTTGCATGAGTACTCTGTGCTTAGCACTTCTTAGGAATGTGTATTTCTGCATTATCAGCCCTGTTCTTGCCTCATAGATCCTGCCTCATATCAGGGCTCTGATACAAGGGCTTATGTCTCAGGCTCTCTTCCTACTACAGTGAGTTTTTTAATGGGGCATCTGTCCACTGTCACTAGCTCATTTAATCACAGGCCTCTAACTGGGCACTAGTAGTTATGCTAATTTTTAATTCTATTGGTCATCTAACTGTTGCCCATCTCACAGCAATGGAAACAACTGAGGCTCTAGGGTTTTTAGATCAGTCTCTCCTTGGTGTACAGTTATACCACCACACTCTGACTCCAGTTTACTGCCTCTACTAGAGGGTAGTATTAGGTTTGCTGTTCTCCAAAACAGAAAGCTTGGGAGTGATGATTTTCTCTTATAAACTGCTGGGAACTTTAAATAAATTAGATTTTCAATCATTAGAACCAGATGATCTCCTTTTTAGGGGTGCCTGAGTATCTGGCAAGCCAAATCTGCATGCCTTCCAGATTTCTCAGTGTTGCCTAGTCAAACTTGCCTTTCACCACATCTGACACTGGCTTTCCACAACAACACAGACTAGTTCTCTAGTCTATATATATCACCAACCTTCCAGTATCAATGAACCATCCAAGTAACTGAAATCATGTAGGAAGAGATGAGCCAGAAGACCTGTAGTTTGACTCTCACCCCCCCCCCTCCTTTGGCTCTCAGTGCAGACACTAGAGTAGGTGAGCCAATTGGCAGTTCTCAACCTAGCCATGCAGCAGAGTGGTCTAACAGAGGTTCCCACATGTAATTTTTGGACCACTTCCCAGTGGTCTGCATAAAGCTGACTAGCCTTATGGTTCTTGATAGTGGGGGGCTCCAGCTGAGAGAAGACAGACAAAGGAGAAATTTAAATTCAGAGCAGCAGTGGACGGTGTGAGTAACTCTTTTAATAATAATAATAAAAAAAAAGTGTTTTGCACCTAAACCCCAATAACATAAGAAAATACTTTTCTTATTCTTTATATTTTTCCATATAAGCAGTTGCTCTAGTTACCGCAGTGGTGGTATGAGTTCATGTTTAAAAGCTGGGATGGTCATGAGACGGTCCTTATGAAAACATGACCACATTATGAAAAAGTTTTTATTTGCAATCTTTCACTAAAGAATGGCTGTCAACATTTTTTATCTTTGCAACACCCCTTAGTAGGAAAATAATATCCTCACTTTATAGATAAATTACAGAGATTCCTTGAAGGTTACACAGGAGAATGTGTCATAGTTGGGTTAGAAACCAGATCTTCTAGGTTCCAGTCCAGTGTCATTAGTCACAAAACCATCCTTACTCTCCATGGGAAGCATATATGGCACATGGAATTCCTGCAAGAATTTCACGTATCTTATATAGATCATAGGCCTTGGTAGATGAGATGTGCAAGCTGGCTTATCTTCAGCACTTCAATTTTTTCAAAAAATTTGAGTTAATCTTCCATGCATTTGCTAATGAAACCTTTGGCAGAAAAGTCGCCAACTCAATGGTAGCTGTTTATTTTATTTGTCCTTTATAACCTATGTAATTTTTTAACTAATAATTCCCTCACATACCTTTCTTTAGTCTTTTTGCTGCTGGCTTACCTTCCACACATATAGCATAAGTGGACCTGCCTGACTTGCAGAAAACGTTTGTCATACCATATAATTTCTTTTTTCTGAGGAGGGACATATCTGCTGATCTGATTTTCATGAAAATGTTTGGGACAGCAATATGGTGATAGAGGTATATTGTGTCTCTCATTGTTCATACATTCGATGTCAAACTATTGAGAAGCTTACATGAAGAATTTGTTTACTTATGTAATGCCTCATGTACGTAGTTGCTATTCATAATGATTAGTTGAAAAGTTCTTATAAGTTTCTGTAGTACTATGAAAGAATAAATTTTGGAGCAAATAGGAGTGCACTGAGCCCCCTACTGCCTGGTCCCACTTAGGCTACATCTACACTGCACACCACTTCTAATGCCATCTAGGATATGTGCAGCTATGTGCTGCAGTGAAAAGCAGGCTGCATCCATACTGCCGTGTATAGCTACATGTGTCAGTGAAAGGCTCTGGCAAGGGGAGGTAGTGGGAGAAGGCTCTGGTGGCAGGGAGCTGCTGGAGCTTTTCCCCACTGCTGGAGCCTTTCTGTGCAATGGGGAAAGACTCCAGCAGCAGGGAATCAGTGGGACATACCCTGTTTCCCCGAAAATAAGACAGTGTCTTATATTAATTTTTGCTCCCAAAGATGCGCTAGGTCTTATTTTCAGGGGAGGTCTTATTTTTCCTGGAGCTTCGGGGCCTTATATTCCGGGGTGGCCTTATTATCGGGGAGGTCTTATTTTCGGGGGATGTCTTATTTTCGGGGAAACAGGGTATGCTGCTAAAAATAGCAACGTAGACAAGGGAGGCAATGCTTGAGCGAGTAGAGAGCCATGTAGGGTATGTACCCACAGGGTTCAGGTGTCTTTATTTGCCTAACCCGTGCACTGGTGTCTGTACCCATACTGGGGGGTCAATTAGTGTATATACTCTACGTGCTGCTGAAAGGATAGATGCAGGGTAGACTTACTTTTAGATGGGGACAGAGCTAATCATAGAATCCTAGGACTGGAAGGGACCTCGAGAGGTCATCTAGTCCAGTGCCCTGCACTCATGGCAGGACTAAGTATTATCTAGACCATCCCTGACAGGTGTTTGTCTAGCCTGCTCTTAAAAATCTCCAATGATGGAGATTCCACAATCTCCCTAGCCAATTTATTCCAGTGCTTAACTACCCTGACAGGAAGTTTTTTCTAATGTCCAACCAAAACTGCCCTTACAGCAATTTAAGCCCATTGCTTCTTGTCCTATCCTCAGAGGTTAAGGAGAATAATTTTTCTCCCTCCTTCTTGTAGCAACTTTTTATGTACTTGAAAACTGTTATCAAGTCCCCTCTGTCTTCTCTTCTTCAGACTAAACAAACCCAATTTTTTCAATCTTCCCTCAAAAGCCAAGTTTTCTAGCCCTTTAATCATTTTTGTTGCTCTTCTCTGGACTGTCTCCATTTTGTCCACATTTTTCCTGAAATGTGGTGCCTAGAACTGGACACAATACTTCAGTTGAGGCCTCATCGGGGCGGAGTAGAGTGGAAGAATTAGTTCTCGTGTCTTGCTTACAACACTCCTGCTAATATATCCCAGCATCATGATTGCTTTTTTTGCAACAGTGTTACGCTGTTGATTCATATATAGCTTGTGATCCACTATGACCCCAGATCCCTTTCTGCAGTAATCTTTCCTAGGCAGTCGTTTCCCATTTTGTATGTGTGCAATTGATTGATCCTTAGTAAGTGGAGTACTTTACATTTGTCCGTATTGAATTTCATCCTATTTACTACAGACCATTTCTCCAATTTGTCCAGATCATTTCGAATTTTAATCCTATCCTCCAAAGCACTTTCAACCCCTTCCCAGCTTGGTATCGTTTGCAAACTTTATAAGTGTATTCTCTATGCCATGATCTAAATCATTGATGAAGATTGAACAGAACTGGACCCAGAACATATCCCTGTGGGACCCCACTCAGTGCCTTTCCAGCTTGACTCTGAACCACTGATAACTGGGAATGGTTTTCCAACCAGTTACACACCCACCTTATAGTAATTCCATCTGGGTTTGTATTTCTCTAATTTGTTTCTGAGAAGGTCATGTGAGACAGTATCAAAAGTCTTACACTAAAATCAAGATATACCACATCTACCGTTTCTCCCCTATCCACAAGGCTTGTTACTCTGTCAAAGAATGCTATCAGATTGGTTTGACACTATTTGTTCTTGACAAATCCATGCTGTTCCTCATCACCTATTATCTTCTAGATGTTTGCAAATGATTGCTTAATTATTTGCTCCATTATCTTTCTGGGTACTGAAGTTAAGCAGATTGGTCTGTAATTCCCCAGGTTGCCCTTATTTCCCTTTTTTATAACTTGGCACTATATTTGCCCTTTTCCAATCTTCTGGAATCTCTCTCTGCTTCCATGACTTTTCAAAGATAATTGCTAATGGCTCAGATATGTCCTCAGTCAGCTCCTTGAGTATTCTAGGATGTATTTCATCAGGCCCTGGTGACTTGAAGACATATAACTTGTCTAAGTAATTTTTAATTTATTCTTTCCCTATTTTAGCCTCTGATCTTACCTCATTTTCACTGGCATTCACTGTGTTACACATCCAATCGCTACTAACCTTTTCGGTGAAAACTGAAACAAAAAAAGTCAGTTAACACTTCCGCTATTCCCACATTTTCTGCTATTGTTTTTCCCCCCTCACTGAGTAATGGGCCTACCCTGTCCTTGGTTTTCCTCTTGCTTCTAATGTATTGGTAGATTGTTTTCTTGTTACCCCTTATGTCTCTAGCTAGTTTAATCTCGTTTTGTGTCTTGGCCTGTCTAATTTTTGTCCCTACATACATGTTATTTGTTTATATTCATCCTTCTTTTTAATTTGACCTAGTTTCCATTTTTTGTAAGACACTTTTTTGATTTTCAGATCATTGAAGATTTCCTGGTTAAGCCAGGCTGGTCTCTTGGCATACTTCCTATCTTTCCTACACACTGGGATAGTTTGCTCTTGTGCCCTTTAAGAATGTCTCTGAAAAACTGCCAACTTTCTTGAACTGTATTTCCCCTTAGACTGGCTTCCCATGGGATCTTACCTACCAACTTGCTGAGTTTGCTTAAGTCTGCCTTCTTGACATCCATTATCTTTATTGTGCTGTTTTCCCTACTACCATTCCTTAGAATCATGAACTCTACCATTTCATGATAACATTCACCTAAGCTGCCTTCGACTTTCAAATTCTCAACCAATTCCTCCCTATTTGTCAAAATCAAATCTAGAACAGCCTCTCCTCTAGTAGCTTTCTCCACCTTCTGAAATAAAAAATTGTCTTCAATACATTCGAAGAACTTGTTGGATAGCCTGTGCCCTTCCGTGTTATTTTCCCAACAAATATCTGGGTAGTTGATTTTATTAGTTATTTTAAAAAAGCCTCTTTCCACCTCTTCCTGGTTAGGTGGTTGGTAGTAGACCCCTGCGATGACATGACCCTTGGTTGTTTTTTTTTTTAACCCGTTTTTTCCTTATCCAGAAACTTTCAAGAAGTCTGTCTTCTATTTCCATCTCAAGTGTATACATTTTTAATATACAAGGCAACACCTCCTTTTTTTCCCTGCCTATTCTTCCTGAGCAAGCTGTACCCTTTTATTCCAATATTCCAGTCATGCGTATGGTGGAACTTGCTCTATCATCTAGTGAGTCATTAGAGAGAGAGAATTTATTCAGAAGTAGAGGATAAACTAACATGCCCTTCCTTGTGGAAGATACTGACTGGGAGGACACAATTATTCATTTTACCAATAATGTTGGAACCAGCACTTATGTGCTGATTTCATTTCTGAATACAGTAGTATAGATGCGTGTCTACAAAATGTGTAATGTTCACAATTTTCATATTTTTTTCTAATTTCTGATTGGTTGGAATAGCATCACTTGATTATTGTTTACTGTAAATTTTGCATTAGCATCTAGAAAAACAGGCTGTCACACCTGCAAGTATGATTTTTCCCTACACCCCCCCCTCCCTCCAAACATCCCTATCCCCCTCGAGTGGTCAACTAAGCAGTGTTGCCAGTTAAGTTGTTTTCCAACCCCTCTGTACATTCAAACACTTCTTCTAATGTCAATTCCTGATTAAAACAATCACACTTCCCATATTTTAAAAAAGTATGTGTAATATAAAGATTGACCTGTTTCAAATAACAGGTGGAAAATGGTGCCTTGCAAAATACCTCAGCCAAACAAACATCAGTTTTTAATAGCCTTTGACATTACACTTTACCGTTTTTACATGCAGAACCACTTACATATCTTACGATTTTACAAGTGTGTTTATGCTTATTGTATAGATGTGTAAATGTATATGTTTATCCTACTAGGATTACCTTAAATATTTGTTCTACCTTAATTATGAGATCTTTTAGTTACTCTGTTTTATTCCAAAAGGCATAATTTTGTTACAAGCATTATTCTGATATGAATGTCTGTAGACAAATTGGCATATTACAAGGAATCTTAATATCCTATTCTTGTAAACAGAGGTGCTCCTAGGCTACAACATCCAAGGAGGAGAAACAATTGATGTGGTGTTAGAAATTTAAATACAAATACACCTATTGAGTTACTGTGGCTTTTAAAGAACTGCTTGCCCTTTGGATATTGTTATAAGCTTAACCAGCTTTATTTTAATAATGTCACTTTATCATCAAGTGGCGTTAGAATAATTCTAGGTTGTTTTTCCTCCTAGACTATGATATTGCTTTGCATAATTTTAGTATTGTATTGCTTACAAACCACTTTATCATGCTGAGATTACACTAATTGCATTCTTGGTAAGTATTCTTTTTACTAGTGTTATAGTCTGTAAACCCAGTCATGATAAACTACTATCCAAGGAACAGAGGGTCCTGTGGCACCTTTAAGACTAACAGAAGTATTGGGAGCATAAGCTTTCGTGGGTAAGAACCTCACTTCTTCAGATGCAAGTAATGGAAATTTCCAGAGGCAGGTATAAATCAGTATGGAGATAACGAGGTTAGTTCAATCAGGGAGGGTGAGGTGCTCTGCTAGCAGTTGATGTGTGAACACCAAGGGAGGAGAAACTGCTTCTGTAGTTGGATAGCCATTCACAGTCTTTGTTTAATTCTGATCTGATGGTGTCAAATTTGCAAATGAACTGGAGCTCAGCAGTTTCTCTTTGGAGTCTGGTCCTGAAGTTTTTTTGCTGTAAGATGGCTACCTTTACATCTGCTATTGTGTGGCCAGGGAGGTTGAAGTGTTCTCCTACAGGTTTTTGTATATTGCCATTCCTGATATCTGACTTGTGTCCATTTATCCTCTTGCGTAGTGACTGTCCAGTTTGGCCAATGTACATAGCAGAGGGGCATTGCTGGCACATGATGGCATATATAACATTGGTGGACATGCAGGTGAATGAGCCGGTGATGTTGTAGCTGATCTGGTTAGGTCCTGTGATGGTGTTGCTGGTGTAGATAGGTGGGCAGAGTTGGCATCGAGGTTTGTTGCATGGGTTGGTTCCTGAGTTGGAGTTGTTATGGTGCGGTGTGTGGTTGCTGGTGAGAATATGCTTAAGGTTGGCGGATTGTCTGTGGGCGAGGACTGGCCTGCCTCCCAAGGTCTGTGAAAGTGAGGGATCATTGTCCAGGATGGGTTGTAGATCACTGATGATGCATTGGAGAGGTTTAAGCTGAGGACTGTAGGTGATGGCCAGTGGAGTTCTGTTGGTTTCTTTTTTGGGCCTGTCTTGTAGCAGGAGGTTTCTGGGTACCCGTCTGGCTCTGTTGATTTGTTTCTTTATTTCCTTGTGTGGGTATCTAGTTTTGAGAATGCTTGGTGAAGATCTTGTAGGTGTTGGTCTCTGTCTGAGGGGTTGGAGCAGATGCGGTTGTACCTCAGCGGTTGGCTGTAGACGATGGATCGTGTGGTGTGTCCAGGGTGGAAGCTGGAGGCATGAAGGTAGGCGTAGCGGTCGGTGGGTTTTCGGTATAGGGTGGTCATGTTGACACTGACAGGGCCTAAACACAGTATCCATGAGTTGCGCATGTCAGCCTGTGTGGACAGTGAGAGTAAGTCTAGGGACCGTCTGGGCACAAGCGCTGAGGCAGCGGTACTGCCTATCAGAGACAGAAGCATTGCTTGTATTGCCTCTGTGAAGTTAGCACTGATACAGAAACCCTTGGTACCGATGACAACTAAACAAATCTTGTCAGACTGCTCATCTCGGCCATGGCGTGCTCGGGGAAGGAGGAGGTGAAGAGGGGGTGGGGGGAGTTGGCTGCCGGTGGGTGCGGAGCACCCGCTAATTTTTCCCCAGGGGTGCTGCAGTCCCGCAGCACCCACAGAGTCGGCGCCTATGTCACAGACCATGAAATCTAGTCTTTTGTGTGCTTTTACTTTGTTATACAGATTTCACCGGGGAGACCAGCATTTCTCAAATTGGGGGTCTTGACCCAAAAGGGAGTTTTAGGGGCAGTTGAAAGGTTATTCTACAGGGGTTGCAGTATTGCTACCCTTACTTCTGCGCTGCCTTCAGAGCTGGGCGGCCAGAGAGCAGCGGTTGTTGGCCAGGTGTCCAGCTCTGAAGGCAGCGCCCCATCAGCAACAGTGCAGAAGTAATGGTAGCAATACCATACCATGCCACCCTTATTCTTGTGCTGCTGCCTTTCGAACTGGGCAACTAGAGAGTGGTGGCAGCTTACTGAGGGCCCAGCTCTGCAGGCAGCAGCGCAGAAGTAAGGGTGGCAAAACCATGCCATCCTTACTTCTGCGCTGCTGCTGGCAGTGGCTCTGCCTTCCGAGCTGGACTCCCGGACAGCAGCCACCGCTCTGCAGCTGCCCAACTCTGAAGGCAGCGCCACTGCCAGCAGCAGTGCAGAAGTAATGGTAGTAGTATCTCAACACCCCCTATAATAACCTTGTGACACCTCTCCCCCCAACTCCTTTTTGAGTCAGGACCCGTATAATTACAACACTGTGAAATTTCAGATTTAAATAGCTGAAATCATGAAATTTTCAATTTTTAAATTCCTATTATGGTGAAATTGACCAAAATAGACCGTGAATTTGGTTGGGCCCTACTTGTGTCCAGTTGAGACTGATAGCGAACAGGAGGAGGTTCTCTCACTTACATTATGCTCATTCCCACCATCAACCCAGATATTCCCAGACACACTTTTGCTCTGGACCTCAGCCCCATGGTATGAACAGCCATGGGCTCCACTACCCATGCCCTTTCCATCATCCCAGTGGCCTTACTGAGATCCATGGGTGGCTTATAGGCACCATGCAGTGATGCCCCCTCCTCCATCCAGGACCTTACAACGCGGGTGGCAGATACACTACAAATCGCTCTCAAGGAGGTGAAGGACACCCACCATAATTGGTTGGACATTTTATATACATCCTCCTTCTTGAGGATCGCCCTCCCCATTAACAAGTTGCTTTTGGATCCAGCCAAACTCATATTACAAACACTAGCATCAGCCACACCAATGTGCAAATTGGCTGACAAGAAGTATTATGTCTGTCCCATCCCCCCAGCCAAGGACTGAGAGTTCCTCTTTCCCCTCCCTCCAACTAATTCCATTGTGGTGGTGAACTCCCATGGCTACCAGCACTATGCAAAATCCACCTCTCATTATAGGGATTGGAGGAGACTTGACTTTTTTGGGAAGAAGGCCTACTCTTCCATAAGTTTGCAATTTCAAATTGCAAACTACCAAGTGCTAGTGACCAAATACAACTATACGAATATGCCAAGTTTAACACCTTTATTGAGCACCTGCCAGAGTTGCACAGAGACCAATTTCAGGCCATCATACAGGAGGGGCAATTAGTGGAGAAAACAGCACTACAGCCTGCACTAGATACTGTGGATACTGCAGCCCGTTCGATTTTGACAGTGACTGTGATGCGGCAGACGTCATGGCTGCATCTTTCAGGACTGCTGAAGGAGGTTTAGATGATGGTCGACTGTGACAGGTTGGGTCACAGAAACCCCCTTGGGAACTGCCAACTGATGTGCCAAGACTACTTCTGCCCCTGCTTTCCCTGCCAGCTTGGGACTCCAGCACCCTGTCTTGTTGAGCCCAACACAGACCCAGGGTCTGAACCACGTGGCCCAAAGCTGCAGACTTAGCTGAAAACAACTTGAGAAGTGTTCCTGTCTTTAACACTCAGATGCCCAATTCCCAATGGGGTCCAACCCCCAAATAAATCCGTTTTACCCTGTATAAAGCTTATACAGGGTAAACCCATATGCACAGCTGTTTGCCCCCCCCAGGTATTAATACATACTCTGGGTTAATTAATAAGTAAAAAGTGATTTTTATTAAATACAGAAAGTAGGATTTAAGTGGTTCCAAGTAATAGCAGACAGAACAAAGTGAATTACCAACTAAAATAAAATAAAACACGCAAGTCTGAGTCTAATACAGTAAGAAAACTGAGTACTGATAAAAACCTCACCCTTAGAGGAATTCCAGTAAGCTTCCTTTTACAGACTAGTCTCCTTCTAGTCTGGGTCCAGCACTCACTCACACCCCCTGTAGTTACTGTCCTTTGTTCCAGTTTCCTTCAGGTATCCTTGGGGGTGGAGAGGCGATCTCTTTAGCCAGCTGAAGATCAAATGGAGGGGTCTCCCACAGACTTAAATAGACTTTCTCTTGTGGGTGGAGGCCCTCCTCCTTTCTCCTATGCAAAGTCCAGCTCCAAGATGGAGTTTTGGAGTCATATGGGCAAGTCACACGACCATGCATGATGATGTAAGATGTGTGTTACACAAGAAGACTGGAAAATTCCAGACCCAGTTGCAAGAATTCAAAAGGTGATGCCTTGTTCCCTGATTGGATGGTGAGAGAGGACTACTCTCATTCTGATTGGACATTTTGAATCTTCATCAGAAGCAGAGGTCACCATCTGATTGGTCCATGCCTGCAACTCCCAGAAGAGAAACCAGGTTGGACCACTTGGCAGAAATGGGATCATACGGCCTCTCTCCTTCTGCACGTTGCTTCCTGAAAGCCAAAGACATCCAGAAGGGAGAATACTGAGGTCCTGGACTGGCCACCGTGGGAATCCTCCTGACGACATCAAATACCTATCTTGGATAGGCACTTTTAACAGTTTTTCTATTTTCTAGCAATTTGGGCTGCCTGCTTGCGGAAAAGACTATAGTCTTGTCCGTCCTTCACTCCACCTGTGTTTGCAGTGTCAACTCCTCCTGTGAACAGTAAGTGAACTGAAAGCTGATGGCTGGGCAAAGATCTGGTGTGTGTTACTACACAGACTTTCCCTTGAATGATGACCCAGATCAGTCAATTGAGCACTTCCTGACCTGGATACCTAATTAGAAAGGAAATGTACCTGTTGGTGTATGGGCTTTAAAGATTGTCACAAAGTTACAGTGTGTGTTCTTGTTTTGTAACAGGTTCCAATCAAGATTGTTGTAAAGTAGTTTTGAACAAGTTACTATTGTTAGCTAAGATTGTAGAACACTACATGCATCTGCCATAGTAAATGGTTTTGTGCTGTGTTTCAAGTTCTATATGCATACAGACAAAACAGACCAAATGTACAAGCCTTGAACTGTACTAAATCTATACAGTCTGTAATAGGAATTTGTTAGATGGGTGTGTTAGTCTGATCTGGCTAACGTAATTTGTGGGGAAATAGGTTAAAAAGCTTGACTATTATACATCCACTGGGAAGAAGACCTTGGTGAATTGGCATGTAAGTAATTGACCAAATTGTCTTATGCTTTAGCTCTCCCCCCTCCCCCGTTGTATGAGCAACACTGGAGTTGATAATGATTTGGCACAAGTGAGGCCATATTCTTAGAGACTCTTAGTCAAAAATCTAAATAAAGTCACCTTCCCAAGGTACTGATTGCGAATAAGTATTATTTTCTGTTCTGGTTGTGTGATTTGATTCTGAGAGATATTGACAAATTTCCTAGTTTGTTAGCCAAATCGTAGTCCAATACTGTTTTCTTCCCGCCGCCCCCATTGGCCCGGAGTGGCAAACCGCGGACGGTGGGAGCCGCGATCCGCCGAACCTGCGGACGCGGCAGGTAAACAAACTGGCCTGGCCCGCCAGGGTGCTTACCCTGGCGAGCTGCGTGCCAAAGGTTGCCAATCCCTGTCCTATACCGTTAATTGCTGCTGTTGAGGATATTTAATAAAATTTTATAAAATGAATCTCCTCTCTTAAGTCCTCTTTAGTTAAGCAATCAAAATTAAAAGAACCCTAAGAAAGGCGGTATGGGCAATCAGTTAAGCAGTTGCTTAACTAAGATTTTTTTTATACCCTCTCTTTCTTACAGCCAGTAAAGCCAAATGCATATTGTGGGGTTTGATACTTTGGACTACTTAATGCCAAAATACTTAACAATAACATAAGTTAAAAGATAAAATCTAAAGGAGAAAATTAGAGGGACCTAAAAACATGAAAGGAATAAGGAAAAGATTATACATGGACTTAACATTAATCCAACTAAAAATACTTGAGGAGAAATTTTGTTTTAACTGTTTAAAATGGGTTGAAATTGACTTACACAGATGTTGGGGGGGAGGAGTGAATTCTACATCCCAGAATACATCACAAAAACCATGATTGGCTGCTCACCTAAGATATGAAAGTGGGATCCTTAAGAAGTAGGTAGCATCAGAACACAAGCACTCTTCAGGATGATTCTCCAGAGAGAGCACTTAAATATAGCTCGAAGACAGGTCTTCCAATCTAATGTTATAAAGACAAAATTTAAAAAATAATAGGTTTTTAGTGGTCAGTTGAAAGAATGACCTAATGATAAGTTGTAACTAGAAATGTGGATCTGTAAGACATGACCTCCAGTATGCAATACTAAAAAATTCTCAGCTTCCTAAATTTCTACCCCCGACTCACTCCCACCTCTTTTTGGAAGCATACAAGGTCTGGAGGAGAAAAGGAAGAAAGTTGATATTGCATCATAGCCATCAGTTGTCAAGTCCTTTTCACAGCAGGCACAGAGTGCACTCTTTACCAGTCACTCACTATATACTTCCTCACTCAGTGCATCTTTTCTCACCGGATAGGTTTATAATTGCTCCCACGGTTCTTTTTCTAGTGCAGTTCAGTATTTTCAGTGGTATATATTTTCTCAATAGTGTTCAACTTTATCATTAAAGTTAACAAAACTTTCTATTTTCCTAGTGATTTTAATAATTGCTTTTTCAGCAATTAGCTTTAAGATGTCAAAGCAATTTTGAGTGTTCCAGAAATAACTTCAGACCATAATGATCAGTACATTGTCTTTCTCTAGGTTAAACATGATATCTTGCTCAGAGCCTTAATCTTTCTCATACTGGAGAAATCCTGAATAACAGAGACATATTTTATTTACTAGTTCTTTCAACATCTGATCTGAGTTGTCAATAGCCCCTTTCTCTCCTCGATTTCCAGCCCCCTCCCTGTTTCTCCATTTCTTTTCCCTTTATATCATCATGTTCATTTCTTGTTCCGGACATGCACCAGCAACTTAAGGGGGAAATATGTTGTCTGTGCAATCCCCTATGTTTTTTCACAGTAGTAATGGTTCCACAGTTCTGCCAGTAGTGTGAAATTCATTAGGACTGTGATAGCTTCTAGTGAATTTCACATTGCTTTTAATGTTACTTTGCAAGAGTACAGACAAGACTATTGGCGTTAAACCATGCAAGGATCTCCTGAATTAGGGGCAGATATTAAATAAAGGGATTCACGTGACCTAATAACACATTTAGTTGTTTCAGTGCTGTTTTCTCAAGCTATCAAAATCCAAGGCTTGTTTATATTAGAAAAGGTGCATGGTTTTAGCTAAATCTAATTTAAATCAATCTAGTTAAACTGGTGCAGACTAAGTACTGTAGACACATTTAAAGCAATTTGACTGGCTAAACTGGTTTAATCTTAATTCGGTACTGGCACAAACTAAACCAATTTAAACCAGGGTTAAACTGATTTAAAGTGTGTCCACATGAGTGCTTTGCACTGGTTTAGCCAGTCTAATTTAAAATAGATTTAGTTAAACTGGTGCAACTTTTCTGAGTGAAGAGTTGAAGTTGTTACATAATTCAGTTACAGGTGACCTGCTACAGGGAAAAGATTTTGTCCTCTTTGCTTTTTTTATAATTTAAAAAGCAGTCCTTAAAAGTGATGGGTATCTGTCCCCAGTTCTTTTTCCTATTAGAAATTCACTCTTAGCTATCTTCTTTTTCCTTGAAGATAATATGAACAACTAGAACACTGGTAAAGTTGTATCATTAGAGATTTCATGCATGCAAGTGAACCCTGATTTGGAGGTGAGGTAAGTGATTTTTATTCATAGTTTAAAAAATTCTCATTTATATTATTTTTTCATGGTTAATTTGAATACATGAGAAACACTTGAGAAAAATATATCTTTGCTAGACTCAATACCCTCACATCTTTGGTGAAGGACCAAGAAAGTTTACCAAGTATATCTGAGACCTCTGGGTTCTGCATCAAAAAAGGTTCAAATGTCTTGTTACATCTAATACAAAAAAATAGCAGGAAAAAATGTTTCTTTAAAAAGCAAAATAAACCCTTTTCTGGCTTAATTTATACACCAAAGAAAGTAAAGGGCACGTGCTCCATTTTTTTTCCTTTTTGTAGGTTGTCTTTCAAAGTCTGTCCTTGAAGACACTTAATACTAGACTAGACAAAGCAATGGAGAATTATACTGTTGGGAACAGAATACTGTTGAATGGGCATTAGGATGTATTTGATGATGTAATAATGAATGTTTCTGCCATCTCTAACATTTACAATTATAAACCTGCTTTTTTCCACATTGTAGTTCAGAGCTCCAGAGATAACTGTCTTCCAGTGCCAAAATTGCTTATCTTTAAAAGTACTCTTCTTTAAAAAACTTCCACGAATATTTCTCCCCAAATAAGTTCTTCCTGTTCATCCAAGGCACTTTTGGAGACGTTAAAATTAACTAAAGACATATAGCATTGTATAAGTTTCCAGTCTTGATTAATTTTAAATGATTTAGGCCAGTTGTTCTCAAACTATAGTTCACTGACGTGTTCATGGCTGCGGCACAAGATAAAATAGAAAACCAAGGAGAGTGGGATTGGGGTATTAATAAGGGAGCTGGCCCATGAGAGAATCTTTTTAATGACATGGTAGGCAACATTTAAATTGTGAACCACTAGTTTGACCTCATCATCTCTTATAACTACATAAAATAAAATTGCCATGCAGCTATAAATAATTTTTATATCTCACACTTTGCATTACTACGTGCGTTTTGCACAAACTCTAATTGTGTTTTGAAAACTATGTAAAGGGCCATGTATCCCTTACTTACAACTATGCAATAAAGAAACCACAAGTACTGCATATTTCCACCTGTCTGAACACTGCCTTTTTTCGTCTAACTTCTGTTACTCTGTGGCTAGAATATCATTTCATAGTGGAAAATGAGAAATTGCTGTGGAAATAAAATGATTAATCTTTTACTTCAGATATCCTGAAGATCTTTAATTTCATTATTATATTTAATGGCTTCATTGTATCTTTAACATTAGATTATAGTGTGTTTTCCCCCATACATTTTAGTACATTGAAAAAGTGCCCATCAGTACTCCATTCTACAAAAGTTAAAATGACTCAAAAGGTCAATGATGATAAAGGATCTGTAGCCTACACAACACTTTTTCTCCATCTGTAAAACTCAGTCAGCCCTTCCCTCTCCCCCCAGCCTTGTGAAAAGCCTGGGAAAACAGATGCGTCTTCCTACATACCCTGAAGATCACTTAATCTGGACTGTGGAAGAACAAGTGAGTTCCACACTTAACGACCCCTTACTGAGATTGCTGTCATAAGGAAGTTAATTATACTAGCAAATAGGAACTGTTCACATTTTATTGCTGAAAAGAATGGGGGCATTTCCATGTACAGTAAAAGTTGTGTTATCCGGCACTTTACCAACCATAAAGCTCTAGAAACCGGCATTTCTGATATCCGGCATTTCTGATCTCTCCCAATACAAATCTTCAGTGGGATTGCCACGTGTCCGTTTTTTTATCTGAACGCCAGGTCAAAAAGGGACCCTGGTGGCTTCTGTCAGCACCGCTGACGAGGCCATTAAAAGTCCGGTTGGCATGGGGCTGGCAGACTCCCTGCGTGGCTCCCTGGAAGCGGCAACATGTCCCTACTGCTCCTAGGCGGAGGAACGGCCACAGGGGCTCCTTGCGCTGCACCCGCCCCACCCCGAGAGCTGGCTCCGCAGCTTCCATTGGCCGGGAACCGCAGCCAATGGGAGCTGCAGGGGCAGCGCCTGTGGGCGGAGGCAGTGTGCAGAGCTGCCTAGCTGCGCCTCCACCTAGGAGCAGCAGGGACATGTCGCTGCTTGCGGGGAACCATCCGGATCCGACACCCCAAAATCGCTCCCGCACCCCAACCCCCTGCCACAAGCCCCATCCCGCACCCAAACTCCCTCCCAAGCCCATGCTGTAGCCCTGAGCCCTCTACCGCATCCAAACTCCCTCCCTCCATTGGTAGGTATAACTCTTAATTAACTGGAATTTTTGACTAACTGGTACCTCCCATTCCCCCAACATACCGGATAACAAAGCTTTTCCTGTACTGCTTATTCTCTATTTGGGAATAAATGTGGATTTTTTTCATAACTTGGTTTATTGTAATGGATATTCTGTGTATGATGTGGGTGGAGCTGTGTACACTATATTTAATACTTCTAGATTGTTGAAAGATTCATGGCTGTTTGTGCTCGTGCCATAGAGAGGTGAATAGCTTACTCCTTTTGCAGGCTATGTTCTGACACTCTTGTTTCTTTCTGTAGAAGACTAAATGTCACTTGAGTTGTTACTTGGTAAACATTGCACACACTATTGTTTGACCTGTGCCTGATATCACTATAGGACCTTATGAAGCGAATTCTAAGAGTAAGCACTTGGCTGGTAGCAGTAACTGAACACTGTTGACATTGGCTAGATTTGAATTAGTGACCTAGAGGTGGAAGATTCTGTCTCTCCTCAATAACTTCCTAAAAATATCAATAAAATTAGCAACCACAGTTATACCATAGGGTCTTATTTCAAATAAATCAAAAATTATCACCTATATTTGTCTTGACAAGAGTGAAAGAAGAAACTGACCAACCTCTTCAGGGAAAAATATTTATCTGTTTCAGAGATATTCTACATCACTTGTTCTGTTTACAAAATTATACTGCATGTGACAGTTCTTTTAAAGTGTTACTGTACATGAAAACCTAAATTATGCAAACAGTATGAGAATTGTATCTGTTGAAACAGAGTAGTAATCTACATTCCCTTTTTTCATCACAGGCCATATGGCACTGACCACTTGATAGTTATCCTGAGGCTGAAGAAAAGCATGTTTTTGGTTATTCTCAGGCTTGATTTATAGGAGCAGTTCCCTGTCTAGTTCAGTGCCTGCATACTTACCTAAAACAGAAAGGAATTAAATAAGAACAAAATTTAGTTTTATGCAGCACCTTTCATACTTAAGTTATTCCGAAGTTCTTTATAAAGCAGTAAATTTCATATTAGTAGTGCATGGGCTGAGTAGGCAAACATAGCAACCAATATGCACTCAGCAATAGCAGCCCTTACACAGCCCTGGATGTAGAACTTGTTTTATTTAGTTCAACATGTTGTGTACAACAAACATATTTTCTGGGGCAGAAATTCGGGCTCTGTTGAAGTCAGTGGTAAAACTCCCATTGACTTCCAGAGTGAAATCCATGCCCCACTGGTCTTAACTTGTACCTGGAAGCCACTACTGACAACCAGGAAAGGGACCTTGTGGTTAATTTCAACAGCTATTGAAGATTCCATGCTTTCCATCTTTAGACAGTTAAAAAAAAAAGTTTGTGAAATGGCTTCATGATTACTTTAGCACTGCTATTCAAAAGAAGCAGAACAGATGATTGGAAACAACCTCTGCTGTCAAATACTGATTGTGCATTGTGGACTTTCATAATAGTTTCCCTTGCTGTTTGAAATATGCATTTGCAGGGTGCTGACGGATATAGAAATTTCATTCAGTATTGTATGCTGTTTTCTTCTGCAGATTTACAAATTCGGGGCTGTTAGTGAAATGGAGACTACATTGTACATACTCTTTCATATCACTTGAAGGGGATAAGCAAAAATTTCATTATGCATTTGTCTCATCTTTCAACTATTGTATAATTTTCTTGGTAAATGAGGATTTGGGAATTCTTGTTGCTGACAGCTTTGATTGTGTTGTGTTTTGATTTGTATTAGAATGTGCATACTGGTTCATTAAAAAAACTTCAATCCCTTTCTGAACCCAGGTGTTCACCTTAAACACCAAAACACCACCTCAGTGGCTCAACTCATAAGTACCACTATGCATCATAACTAGCTTTCATAATTATATTAATAATAATTCTGTTTAGAAGAAACAAGTTTTAGAAGGCAGTCTGTCTCAAAAAAAAAAAAAATCACTGAAATCTACTGGTTTTAAGTTATCAAAATGTAGTTTCCAGTTTAGAACCAAATAGAATATAATTTTTTCTGATTTTTGTTTCACTATAGTAAATATAGAATTGACACAATAATTGACAGGTTTTTTATCCTTTGCCTCAAGCATGGGAGTCTGAACTATCTCTGTCCTAAAGAGCTCATTGTTTTTTTCCTCTCTCCTCTCTTTCCATTTTTTTAAATTAACTAATTGTATTGTGGTAGTGTTCAATTAGCATCAGGGCACTGTTCTAGACACTGTCCAAACATATATGAAATCATGAGTCCTACCCTAAGAGCGTAAAGTTGATTTAAGTATGGCAACTAATTTTCAGTACTTAAGATCAATTGAAATGTTTCTGTTGATTTTATTTTTTAAATTCCATTGGCAACTTTTAAAACTTCTAAAATAAATGCTCCACAATAGCATTTGCAATACAAATTTTGCAGCATTGAGAATCTGGAAGAAGTCTCTTGGACAGTAAAGTTTAGGCCAGGGGTTGGCAACCTGCGGCACGCGTGCCAAAGAGGGCACACGAGCCGATTTTTGATGGCACACTGCTGCCTGCTGGAGTCCTGGCCCCACTCAGCCCCCCCACCCACCGATTACTCCTGCGGGGGCAGGAGGCAGAAGCTTGGTTCTGCCGGCAGCCAAGCTCCCCCCACCCCCGCTTCTTCCCCCAGTGTGGTGCTTTCCTGCCCCTCCCACTCCCTCTCCCTGCTGCTGATCAGCTGATCGCCCTTGCGAGCGGGAGGGAGAGCCGAGCTGAGCCAAGCTGCAGCGTGCTCGCTGCTCCAGGGAGAAGGCAGAGAAGAGGTGGGGACGGGGCCCTGGGGAAAGGGGTGGGAACGGGGCATATCCCCTCCAGCCCCCTGCCGTGAGCACCCCCACGAGCCAAGCACCCCAGCCCTCTGCCCTGACCCCTGAACCCCTACACACACACCCAGCCCTCTGCTCTGACCCATGAACCCCCCCCACACACCCCCAGCTCTCTGCCTTGACCCCTGCATCCCCCACACACACCCAGCCCTCTGCCCTGACCCCTGCACCCCCTCACACACCTCCAGCCCCCGTTCTGACTCCTGCACCCCCACACATACCCAGCCCCCCCACACCCCATGCCCTGACTCTTGCACCCCCCCACATCCCCACCCTGAGCACCAAACGGGAGCACTTGCACCCCCCCACATCCCCACCCCCCACCCTGAGCACCAAACGGGAGCGCCTGCACACACACACCCATTCCCACCTGCAGCCCCGTCTGGGGTCCCTGCACCCCCACACACACACCCGCCCTCTGCCCTGATCCCTGCGCACCCCCGCACACACACCCAGCCTTCTGCCCTGACCCCTGCATCCCCTCACACACCTCCAGCCCCCTTTCTGACTCTTGCACCCCCGCCCACAACCCCACCCCCGTCCTGAGCACCTTGCCAGCTGAGGTCCCGCAGGCCCCGCTCAGCCCGCTGCCAAACTAGGTGAACGGAACCCCAGGCCGGCAGCGGGCTGGCGGCGTAAGATCAGCATTTTAATTTAATTTTAAATGAAGCTTCTTAAACATTTTGAAAACCTTGTTTACTTTACATACAACAATAGTTTAGTTATATAATATAGACTTATAGAGAGAGACCGTCTAAAAAACGTTAATATGTATTATCGGCACACGAAACCTTAAGTTAAAGTGAATAAGTGAAGACTCGGCACACCCCTTCTGAAAGGTTGCCGACCCCTGGTTTAGGCTAAGTAAATAATGGGGTAGTAGGTGCTTGTGCTATATACAGCTGTAGCCCTGATAATTCTGAGTTTGAGTTAGTACTAGAGGAAAGAGGAGCTGGAAAGACCTTAGTGGCTTTCTTTATTGGTCAAAATATTTGTGTATGTATTCAGTATGTCTTGGCCTGTTTTTATAACCCTTGATCACTCCCACAGTTTGTAATTAGTCACACAAGCATTATTTCCTTAGATAAGACTGTGCAACAGACCCCAAAGAGTGCTTTCTCAGCATACATGCTGTAGCAAGCCATTGGAGTGCACCTGCCATCTACCCAAATGGGACCAAGGGGTAGATAGACTCACCAGGAGTCTCTATGCTTTGGTTATCATTTTGGGTTATTCTGCTAACAAAACTTTTTTTTTTAACAGAGATTTTGATAGATACATAACAGAAAAAATTGGCAAATGTGATTACAAAATAAAATTCCTTTTTAGTGGAGATTTTTTTATATTTGGAAAACTGTTGCACTGCATGCTTTGAGATAATCAACATGAAATAGTAGAAACAAATTACAGTGGTGTTTTCTCCATGCTGCTTTAAGTTCAGTTTCAGCAGAATTAAACATCTGAACAAATTAGTCCTCATATGCCCTAAAGCACTTCTGACCAGATCTGAGGCTACCTCATGGACCATAAAGGTTATACTGCATATGATGAAATAATTTTTTTTAATTCAGGAAATTATTCCTCCTTCGGACATTTATTGTGATTCATATTCCACTTATGGAATGGAAGACACGGGTAATATGGGATGGGTGTGGAGGGAGAAAACTTGCTTTAGTAGCTAGTAGACAAAGAATGTATCTGTTTCACCTGCAAATTTTCTGACCATTTGTTCAAATCAAATTTATTTTTGATAGTTCTCCTTAAATACCATGCTATGTATGAACAGAATAATATTAGATAAATGGTATTAAAAAATTAACATACTTCACTAGTACTGATGCAGCATTTGGGAGTATTATCCTTCAGAAGAGACAAAACTTAGCCAAATATTGAGTGGCCTGGTTCTGCTACTCATTCTCTGAGGACAGTAATTGCAATAGGACTTACAGACATGGTGTGGGAGAAAAAATAGAATAAGGCAAGAAAGGCAATTTTTTTTTCTTGTTCATACAGTGGTAACAATTAAAAGTTAGCATTTGCCAACAGTTCTCCGAATAGTGCTCCTGACAATTACCATATTTTAAACATATACACTTCTACCTCAATATAACGCTGTCCTCGGGAGCCAAAAAATCTTACCGCGTTATAGGTGAAACCGCGTTATATCGAACTTGCTTTGATCCGCCGGAGTGTGCAGCCCCGCCCCCCCCGGAGCACTGCTTTACCGCGTTATATCAGAATTCGTGTTATATCGGGTAGCATTATATCGAGGTAGAGGCGTACTTTGAATAGAAGTATATCTGTGGTAACAGAAAGGAAGTGGCCAACAAATATTGAAATTTAATGATTTCGAATATAAATAATGTCTTTTTATCTGATGACCTCTGAGCTTTACGAACTTTAAGATTTGCATCACCCTGTAACAGCAATCTCCATTTCAGTATATTCCAATTCCAGAGCAAAAAATAAGTTGAGCAAAAATTCAACTTATAAGGATGGAAAATCTGATTGTTATTTTATATTGCTTTATAATATTAGAGTACTGTATTTCTGCATGGACAGATTTTATAGCCAGATTGTCCTTGTAAATGGACTGTGCATAAAATTTACTTTAAAGTTGCCAGACTTGTTCATATTGAAGAATAAACAATTTTCAGTTTTCTGACAGAATTAACATTGCTATAATATAGTAGCTAGATTAATACATTTGTTGTGAGCCAATAAATAAACCTGATATTTCAGATGCTTGACTTTCTGTTTTCAAGTTACTTGCTTTTACTGTAGAGATTTCAGTCGTTATTGGGCTTTCCTTTGCCACCTTGTCTCAGCTTTCCAGAAATTGAAAAGGGGTGCAGGGAGAAGTGAAAATGATCAGTTTTTATGAACTTTAGCTTTCTCCCTCCCCCTCAAAATCACAGCCTTTTGCATGGTGTCTAGCAGCACACCTGGAGCAGTTGTGATTTTAGGTTCACAAAAATAAATACTGTAATCTCAGGAGAGAGATTAAGGTCAGGATTTCTCTATTGTGGTGTCTCCAGCATCTGCCATTCTGGGAAACAGACACTCTTAGTTTTCAGTGAACACATTAAACATGTTCTACTGCAGAATTCCTTCTTATGATCTCTAGCTGTCTATTTTTAATAGGAGTCTGATGATAGCCATTAGTGAATTCAAAAGGATAGCTGTTAGTGAATTCAGAAATGATAGTACTTAACACTTTGAATATGCAAAGTGCTGCATAAACCTTAATACTCAAAGCAACTTTTGAAGTAAGTATTATCCCTATTTTACAGCTGGGAAATCAAAACAGAGAAAAGTGACTTCCCCAGGGCCTCACAATGATCCAGTAGCAGATCTGTAATTAGAATTTAGGTGTTCCGGTTTCTCAACAGCATTCTCATTCCCGTTTCATACTGTCTTCCTAAATAATTCTAAATGTCTGTAATTTCATACTGTATTGGTATTTTCTGCTATCTGGTATTGAACCTCTCCTTTTCATTTTGGAAAGAGTAGCAAAGTGTACAGAGTACATCCAAAGAGCCACATATGTAGTACTATCAATTAATTTATCCAGTGCCCAAAGTGTGCCAAGTGCTGAACAAATAACTGTCCTTGCCCCCAAGGAATTAAATTGCATAACACTTTTACTTTCTCCTCATCTTTCTTGTTTAACAGTGTGTTGACTGGTTCTTTATAAATAATGATGATTAATAGCTAGCTCTTATCACCCACAATGGTACGAAGCAATATATTTTTGTGGGGAGTTGGGCAAGATGAGGTGGTTGAAGATGAGTTTAAAGCAGGAGGGAAGGGAGAGATGGCATTGTTGTGGTAAAGTAATAGGCAATGAGAGGAAGAAAAGCTCACATGAAGAGGTGCATGGCAAATGCTGCTGTTGGGTATGGCTGGAATTAGAACAAGTGGTGATGTACCGTGCAATTTTCAGTTAAGATGCGAATAACATATACAGAAGGGCCTGAAGGTAATGAGTCAGCAGAGGCAAGGTGACCTGGAATGGGTTTGTTCATTTAGTGGGGGCAGAAGAGGGGGGCCTGGACTGTGCCCAGTGCTCCCCAGCTCCTAATGAAGTCATTACAACTATTCCTGATTTCCCTCTTAGGAAGCTAAAGGCTACCCACAGTAGATTCCTAGCCCCAGAGAGGAAGGTGGGTATTTTGGTTGGGGCTTGGTACTCTGGAACAAGTCTAGTGTAGGCTGGGGAGAGGGGCTGCTTCTGCTGGTGCTTCTATGATGTTAATATGTCTTGTGAAGGACATATAGTATGCTCTACATACTAAGGTAGTAAAGCAGGTGCCTAGTTACATCTTGAAGTAATATCTATATTTATGGTATGGTACAGTAGCTATTTTAACTATAGTAAGCTAGTGCCCATTCTTAAGCAGTTTCACATTAGCAACATGTTTGCAGACAAATGAAAAATTGTCTGCTCTTCTAGATTAACTCTCTTAATTCAAGGTGAAGACAAATGTATTCAAAGTTGATACTACCTTAGTGGTAACTAAAATAACCAAAAAATTTTTTACTGCTTTCTGAAACTTGGGATTTCTAAAGTCATGCTTCTAGAGATGAGCCTCCAGCCTAGTATATTTTTGGACTTGCAGAAAATAAAGTAAAGAATATGTGCCACATTAATGGTATTTTTCTATCTGATTTTTTGCAATAAAAACAGTCTGCATTTGGACAAGGCAGGAAGCAGTCTTTTTTTGCAGGGGAAGGAAATCGCAAGACTGGGTACTGTTGGTTTGTGACAGATCCTGTGTGTGTAATTGCTGTATAGCTTTTGTATAAACCATCAAAAGTGTCCATAAGGTTCTGGGAGCAGACAGCAGCTGCTAAACATCAATCCACAGGCCAGGTGCTTTCCTATCATGTACAGTAGTAGGCCAGTGTGCTCTACCTCAGCAAGGTCGTTTTGTTTTGTTTTATCCTGACCCTGTAAATGCAAGGAAGGAAAAATCCGGAAAACTTCTGCAGCAAAAGCAAATATAAATACAGCATGGTTCTTTAATTGGCCTACAAACATCCTAAAATTGTCTGTAAGCTGTTAGTGCTTTAAAATTGTGTGAGTGAATGTAGGCTTTTTTAGGCTTGTCTAATTGTATATTATACTTATTATTTCAGTCTTTTAAAACCTGGTTCAGATGTTTTCTGTTCTGCAGAGCATATCTTTAGTGTCTCTATATTCTAATAACTTCCTGGAAGTCAACAGAAAAAGCCAGAATAAAGTAGTATTTCCTGTGGTATATTAGGAAGCTGCTTTTCCTCTGGCTGCTTCTAAAAATTTGAAATCTTGATACACAAAGGCAGTTGTTTTGAGGTGTGTGTTCTGGAACTTGGTTAGATACATTCTGGTGACTAGCAAACAT
This sequence comes from Terrapene triunguis, assembly GCF_002925995.2. NCBI lineage: Eukaryota > Metazoa > Chordata > Testudines > Emydidae > Terrapene > Terrapene triunguis. Next base: position 6,163,431 of record NW_020664409.1, read on the forward strand.
CTTCAATGAACAGTCTATTTCTTTAAAGTTCTCAAGGTAAGTGAATTTCTTTGTGTTGCTTGCCTGGTAATTTAGAGACACTCTATGCAGCTGATCAGTACCTTTACTGGACTATCCCGTTCCTCTTTTGTTTTGCATGTTAATAACTGCACAATCGAAAGATAATTTCTGACAGCTTGTATAGTAAGATGATGTTTATTAAGAATTATTGCTCTGGGTACTTGGAAGAATGGGAAGGAGATTATCATGCTTTTTTCAGTCTTGAAAATTAACTGGCATAATTCTGCACTAATAAGCATCTCTGAAGACTAGAAGTAAATATAGAAACTCCTAGTTTTACATGTAAACTCCCAGGTAAACTACATTTTAAACTCTTTTTAAAGAACTTAGGCAAGCAATAATTGAGATTTGCTTGTGAAATGGTAGAATATTTCTTCACCTGGAAGTGAATTTGAGGCCTTCTGAAAGTGCTCAAGCAATATACTTCTGAGTTGGACTATTTGCTACATTTTAAGTCCTCCGGTCTGGCTTTTAGCTCATTGAGAGTTTACTTGGTGACAATTGTGGCATTCCACCTTCCCAATCCAGTCTTCTCAGATTCCAGGGTAGCAAGATTTCTGAAAGGTGTTGTCTTTCTGTTTCCAGCAGTAAAGGAGCTGGTCCCATTATGGGACCTCAATACTGTCCTGGCTGCTTTCCTGGGGTCTCAGTCAGACATTAACAACTTACTCATTTTGTCTTCTTTCCCAAAAGACAGCCTTTTGGTTGCTATAACTTCTGCAAGGGTCAGTGAAGTGCATCCTCCTGAGATATTAGTGGAATGGAAAGTGTATTATGATTAAACGATATCATCTGTTTTTCCCCCGATACAGAACAGAAATATTTATTGAACACTTTTGCCTTTACTATTTTGATAGCTTGACCTTTTTCACTTCCCTGTTAGGGATAAGAGGAGGCATATTGGCAACCTCAGCAACATATCTTGTAGTGTATTTTCAGTTGCTACACTCTCTGAAGTCAACACTTTTAGTCTGCTTTTCGGGCCATTGTTGTTCATATTGTTGTTCACTAGTTCACATTGGGATTTTTTTTATAAACTGAAGTCAGAAATATTAAGGCCATTTATTGGTTTCATAGAGCACTGGGCTGCCATGTTGCAAATTTGGATATAGGAATAACTTTCAGTAATCAGACTTATGGTATCATAAAAAAGATGCATTTGATCTCCTGGTAGATGGATAAGCAGCTGTATGGTATGTTTGTGGTTCCTGCTCCTCATTTCAAGCTTGAACTCTTCAAAGTACTGGGATATGGATTTTATTTTTTAGGGATGGACTTCAGTTGTAAGGAAAGTATGAAATAGAAAACAATCCCGAAAGCCTTGGCCGCAAAAAATTAACTTGTAGTGGAAGTGCAACCATATGTTCTGAATGCTAAAGGATATTAGAAATGCAAATTAAAAAAGAACCATAAACATGAGTGTCATACTAGGTAATAAAATTGCACTGTTAATTGTTTGCCTCTGTTCTAAACTTACGATTCCTACAGGCCTGGATCTAATTATGAACTAGCATTTTGTACCATCTTGTTTCTCTGTACATAGAAGTATTGCTGGGAAATTCTAATTCTAAAGCACTATTTTCTTTTCGGGTGGAGGAAAAAACCATAGTGCCTTAAGAAGCATGTGTCAAACATCAGTGGGAGTTCATGTATGGATCTATGGCAATATGTAGCCCATATTTTTCTCTTTATAAGGCTTTGAAAGGTGGATATCAGCTCTACTCAACTCTATAATAAATTGCCTTTATATAACACGTAGTCAGAAGATGCAAAATGTGACTCAGAATGTCTTTGGAAAAAGAATGATGCACGTGTTTTCTGTTGCTTTAAATTTGCTGAGTGTTTTCATTAATTGCTAATGTTATTGAAAACAAACAGAAATCTTTGGTGCAGCAGTTTCCTTTTGCTTAGCCTAGGTGATTTTTATTGTAACTGACAGAAGTGTGAAATCATGTCAGAAGGTTTTTCATGTAAACTCTCAGTAATTGGGCTTAGAGAACAGGCTTATTACAGTTCTTCAACTAAAATGTTCTGAGTTGATTCTTTCCTCTTGGGGAAGAAATATTAGAATAAGTCAGTGCTACATGTGACTATTATTGGTTACCTTTGATCAGTGTTCATTTAAACAGCTGAAGTACAGTTTAGGCAAAAAGGAAAACCTGGAAAGATTAAATCCTTAGAGGTTGCATAAATGTCATTTATTGCTTGGATACTGTTTCTCTTTTGAGTACTAAAAGAAATCCTGTACTACCTTTACAGAGTACAAAAATGTCAGAAATTATTATGGGAAATCTAAGAGATTTCTACAGTCAATAATAGCTGCTGGCTTTTAGTATTACAATTCAGTGACATTTCTGCATCATACACAACAGAATTAGTAATTGCTTATAACTCAGGATATGAGTAAGATGTTTGCACTGGGTGGAACAGTGTAATATCTGGTGACTATACACTACTGTATATATCTGGCAATGAAGAGATGGTGATTTAAATGAAAACTTTAACGTTTTACTCCTGAGTCTTATTCTAAGAAAATGATTTCAGCTTATTGACAGACATTTTTGTGGATAGGTGGCATGTCATTCCATTTTTATAACTGTCAGCTGCTGTCTTAACTTGGTTGTTTCAGTATATATGTCATGACCTTGACAGAGGCTGCTCAGCAGGCACTGCTCTCTGATATCTCTGCCTGGCTAAAAGAAGACATCTATTTTGTTTCAATCGTAGCCTTTTGTAAAGGGGGACTACTTTTTAAAAAAAATTATTGCTTTCAATTGATTCTTTACTTTATATATCAGGAGGCCAGACTAGATATCTGGTGGTCCCTTCTGGCCTTAAGTAATGGTTTTCATTAAGGACTTATACTGAATTTGGCACCCTATAAAAATTTGTATTCTTCTTCGAGCTGTGTCCACACAGACTCCACTATAGATGTGTGCACCCCATGTGTGTAAGCCCAGAGTCTTAGCCAGCAGGGTCTGTTGGGACTGTGTATGCTTCCTCCTGAGAATATAAAGGGTAGAGCAGCACCAATCGGTTCCTTTTTACCACCCAACACAGTGTGACAGACTACACTATCCATCTGCTTCCCTGTAGTTTCTTATATAGTGTTAGGATAGTTAACGTTACTATTTTTAGTAATTACAAATTTTATTTAGTGCCCATTGGGAGTGGCAACAACAGAAACTTAACCCCTGAGTCTGCAAATCCTTCTCAAAGCATGTGTCGAGAGCTTGTGATGCTCATTTTAAAATGTTTCTGATGGAAAAGACTATGATTCTCAAGTCCCGTCTCAAAACCTGTCTTCTGTCTTAAAGAGAGTTTTACTCTGGGAGCTACCAGGTGTTCTGGCTCTGAGACCTCATGCTTCTCAAAAATATGCTGATCCGTCTCTTCAGTCGTCCTTGGGTTAGTTAGCAATTCCTGTTGCCTGAGGTAGGAAGGAGTAGAGATCTTTTGATGGCACTTAGGACTGGTCACCATCCCAGGTACCAACTAAAAAGAGATGTAAGACTCATCACTCAGTCTCCAAGCCATTTTTTCCCCCAAATTTGTCATCACAGTGTTTTCAGAAGCTGTGGAAGCTCATTCTGCTGCAGTGCCACATAGATGATGCTCAGTGACCAGACCACTTCTTCAATACCGATGACATGAGTACTGCTACAGATACTTTGGTACAGTGTAGTAGTAAGAAGACCTATACTTCTGAGACGACCATATCCATACGGTCGATTTTGGTATTGTCCATTTCAGTAATTATTTTTTTCTCAACACAGGAGAGCATCTGTGGATATGGTGTTCACTCTCAAACCAGAGTCTGCTCTCTTCAATATTTCTCAAATATCTACAGGTTCAGAGTTTCTTCTGTTAAGAAAATTTCTCTGCATGCATCATCTGTGATACCAATGTCTGTTTTTTCAGAGACTAGAATCTGGCTCTCCTCAGTCTGTTGCATCCCTGAGATAGCTGCACCACCATTGTAGGCATTCTACTTGTCTGCATATTCATCGGCTCATGACAGTAGAGGCCATTCTCCTAGATTTTCTCCTCATTCTCCTAGTCTAGTTCCTAAGAAGGAGCCTTTCTAATCATAGGTCCCATACTTCTGAAAGGTTTCAGGCCCGTTGGTTTCTACCCTGTGGCTTTGCTCTTCCTGAAATATTGGCTTTATTGGTCATCGTAGTACCCTTATAATTTTCCTGCTCCTTATTCCTCTAGATGCACATCTAGGAATATATCTCATCCTCCTAAGGAACTATCTGACACAATGCAATCATCTTACCAGGGGCTGATGCAGGAGAATTCTAGCATGATCCTAATACTGAAGAGAAAGATGTTGATGGAGGAATATGAGGATCAATGCAGCCACTTGGCTATTTCTTCTTTATCCATGTGAAGCTGTAAAACCATCTGCTCCTTCCACAATTGATTTTAAGGGCTTTCAGGATCTCTTAAAAGTATGGTGGAGACCTCAGAGATACCCCTCCAAGTCATTCAGGAAAGGTCTCAAACTATTCGACATTCTGGATCCAATCTCTCCAGGCCACTTGGCCTTATCAGTCATTGAGGGTATCCTCAACTTAGCTTAAGCTTTGTGGCAAACTTGTGTACCTATTTCAGCCACAACTAAAAAAGCAGACTGTAATTACGAAGTTCATCCTAAGGAGTTAAAATATTTCTTTTTGGCCCTGTTACTGGGTCCTTAGTAGTAACAGCTGCCCATGAAAAATCTTAAGTAGGCTAGTCCTCCCAAGTAGACTCCTAAAAGGGCACCAAGGGAGAAAAGTGTATTCTTCAGCTAGTCTATGAATTCAGATAATTAATTATAAGGCTTTTCTGGATAAGTACAATTTCCCCAATGTGACAAGATATCACAACTTGGTGAAGAGTTCTCTCAGGGACCCTTCTCACAATAGTCTGCTGCGGGTGAAAATAGATTTTCTTCTTCAGTAGGGTGTGATTGAGATGGTACCTCCAGAGTTCTGTGGCAAGGGGTTCTATTCCGACTACTTCCTCACTCAAAAAAATAAAGGTCAGCATCCTATATTGGCCCTCAGACATAATCAACAAATTCCTCATGAAGTGGTTTGCAACTCTTGACTTGCAGGACCCTTACTTCCATGTGGCAATCCATCCAGCTCACAGGAAGTTTTTATATTTCATGATCAGTGAACATCCTTACTAATTCAGAGTCCTACCTTTCAGTCTCAACAGCCATGAGGGTATTTACCAAATGCCTTTCAGTGGTGGTTGTCTCCTCAGGTGAGCAAAGTCTTCATGTAAATCCCTGTCTCAATGACTTGTTGATTTGGGAACACACTTCTCACCAAGTTGTCAGACATTTACACACACATTCAATTTTTTTTCTGTACGAGTCTCAAGATCAATCAAGAAAAATTTACTCACCCTCTACTGGACTGATAATATATAGGAGCAAGGTAGGACTCTGTATCAGCAAAAGCATAGCTTCCTCTGGAGAAGTTTTTCATAATGACTCATCATCACTTTTAACCTCTGCTCCCAACCAAAACTTTAATGAAAATCTGCGTTAGCTTTCTGGCTCATATGACAGCTTGTACTTGCATAACTGCATACACAACAGCATCTCTGTCCTCTCGGCGATGGTGGTTTGGTTTATCATCCAGTCAGACAAAGCATAGATTCACCGATAGAAGATCTAAGGGTGCTGACAACTGTGTTGGTGGACAAACCCCCTTCAAATCCCCTGTCAGTGTTCTTTTACCCACCACCACCACCCAGAAAGGACTCTTGTAACAGACAAATCCAAGTAAGGCTCTGGTGCTCATTTAGAAAATGTCTAGATTCAGGGCCTTTGGTCTTGGATGGAATCTTGGTTATACATAGATGCGTCTGAACTGAGAGCTGTTCGTTGAGCCTGCAAGGCATTCCAGCCCTGCTTTGGGACACCAATACACAGATTTTAATATATAATACAGTGGTGATGCACTATATAAAGTGAGGGGGTTATAAGATCTTCCCCCTTATGTCAAGAAGCAATTTGTGGGAATGGTGTATTCTTCATTGTATCAACCTAATAGCCCAGAACAATTTGGCAAATCACCTAAGCAGAAAGGGTTCCATCACCCATGAGTGAGAACTGAAGGACTCTGTTTTAGAACAGGTTTTGTGGAATTGGGGGTTACCCTCAAGATATCTGTTTGCCAGTGATCTGAACAAGAAATTCCTTGTATTTTGCTCCCAAAGAGGAGAGAGTCTGGGCTCTCTGGCAGCTACATTTCTGGTTTCAGTGGGAAAAGGTGCTGCTTATATACTTTCCCCCCTCACTCCACTAATTCTCAGAGTCCTCAAGAAGATATGTCAGGACAAGGCTCGGGTAGTAATGGCACATCACTTTGGTTCTCCAACCTAATGCAGCTTTCAGTCTGCACGTCTTCCGCTTCCAATCATCATTTCACAGAACCAAGGTGCAGTGTTACAGCCAGACCCAGTGTATCTATATCTGATGGCAGGATTAGCTGGAAGCTTTGTGGTATCAGTCGTATTACCCAGGGTTATCTGAACCCAAAGATATGGTAACTAATCTCTGTTTTCACAGCAGTGTCAGGAAATAAATCAGTGGGGGACACAGCACCTCCATCTGATAAATGATTGGACACACAAGAGTGCTTCCACTCAAAAATCCTTGTTTTATTGAGTAGAAGCACACATCAAAAATGGCAATAGTCTAGAACACCACATCAGAGATAGTTACTAAACTCTGAAGTGGTGTTGCGTGGCAGCAGCAGGGTTCTGGTGGTCAGCCTTCCTCCGAGCTGCTGGGGAGGTTAATGTCAGTGTTTCCTTGCTCATAGAAAATCCAAACTTCTCCGAAGTACACTCTCTAACTAATCTTTTTACAGGTAACTCAAAACAAAGCATAACTCAAGGTAACCCCTAATGGGCTGGCCATTTCCATAGCAACTGCAAAGAACTCATAATTTCTACTTATAAGTAAGGCAAAAAACTTACAATTATAGAGACCCAGACTCTAGGTCAGCTGTCCACACTCCCTTCCATTCTCATGAATCTGTCACTTTATTTTATCTTTCCTTGTTAGTAACAGTGCAGCTGTTTTTGTCTGCCAAAGCAAGACCAAAGACCAAATTCTTCCTCACTACATGGTGTCCTTGCTGCCAGCTTATGGTGGCCAAGTGCACAAAGTGGTGTTGGGTTATGTCCAATCCAGTTCTCTCATAACAGTCCAAGAGGTTTTGAGTCAGAAAAGAAAGATCTCTACAAGATAGACATTAAGGCTAAATGGATGTTGTTTTTTGTGTGTGTGTGAGATCTACTCAGAGGCATATTCAACTCTCAGAGCCTTCTATTTGCTTCTCTATACTATTTGACTCTAAAATATTCAGGACTTTGTCAGTTCTACTAAGGTACGTTTGACCGCTGTCTCTGCCTTACCACCTGCTAGCTGAGGGTCATTCATTTTACCCCACATCTCATTGATTCCAGATGACTAAAAGCGTTGACTCATTTATTTCACCCGTTAGACCCCTTTCCTACTTGGTGTTTCAGTGTGGGGCTCATGTCCTGAATTGATCCTCCCTTTGAACCTATGTTATGTACATTGCATCATTTCACTATAAAAACCGTATTTTTAGCATCTATCACTTCAGCTTGCAGAGTGAGTGAAATACAGGCTCAGATGGCAGGGTCCCTATATGTCTTGTGTTCCATAAGGACAGTTATTCTTACGCTGCAACTGAAACTTTTACTGAAAATTACTTTGGATTTTCATTTAACTTAATTTATTCCTATAACCTCTTTGGCGATCTAACGGCCTTGACCCTTGCTGTCTTTGGATTCCTGGGTACCTCCCATTCCCAGACCACCTCGGACCCTCCTGGGGTCTGCTGTTCACTTTTTTGAAGAAACCCACATTTCTTCTTTGGACTCTGAAAGGGAGGAACTTGTATCATCTTCACAATCTTTTAGATCACCTTATAGGCCTCATACCATGGTTACAGGTCTAAAGATCAAGACTGGATTTCTTATGAGGCCCCAGTATGTTGGCCTCCACCATAGGCATCTCAGACATTGTAGAGTCCCCCAGGTCCTTACTGGTTTGGGGCTGTTCCAAGGGATTCTATACCTCCATCACAATCTAAGAGGAGGTCTCCTCCTCCAGTACAGGAAACCTTGGCTCAGAATACCGTCATCATCCAACCACCAAATGTGTAGGACCCTACAGAGGAACCCCTAGATGTCCCCCCTGCATATTTATTAATCTCTGGATGAAGTCATCACCCCTGAATCAATCTCTCCCTCTCCTAACTACTCCCACCCTAAAGAACTTCAAGGTTTTTCAGGACCTGATGAGGAGAGGGGCCACTTCCTTAGGAGTACAAGTTGAGCTTGTGCAAGAAAACCCACAAAGCTTCCTTGATATGTTACAGATCCCTGCCCTGGGAAAGCTCGCACCCTTCCCATTGATGGAGATTTGCTAGAGCAGATGAAAACTCTGGTAGACTCCAACTTCTATAGTACCTATGGTCAAGTGAGTACATGGATGTTAAGTTCCACAACAGAACTTAATTACATTTTTACCCATCCAGTTTCTGATTCCTTACTGGTCGCGGATACTAATGAGTGATCTTGACATCCCATCCTAAAGTCACTCCCAAAAACAAGGAGTTCAAGAGACTGGACTTACATGGCCAAAAGGCATATTCCATCACTACTCTTCAAATAACTGGCCAACTATTAAGCACTCTTGTCTAATTTTATTAGTTTTACTTTAATTTCTAAATATGCTGACAAACCACCAGAAGAATATAGGGAACAGTTCCTGGCTCTGGTTTTAGAAGGATACCTCACAGCCTGGACATCCCTTCAGGCAGCTATTTGATGCCGCTGATACAGCTTTGCCTTCAGTTGCCACCACCATCTCCATGAGGCATTCTCCCTGACTGCAGGCTTCTGGCATTTGAATATTATTGAAATTTTTCTCTTTGAAGGGTCCAGAATATTTTCTTCAAAAACGGACGATACTATGCACTCCCTGGGCAACACTTCGTTTATTAGAAGTTTGCATCCAGTGAGTAAGATCCAGGGAAACAGTGAGTTTAGACTTCACTGTTACAGTATCCTATTTCCAACGGAGGTCACAGGACTTCTTGAAGAGAAGGTTTAGATCTCGATGTCACCAGTTGGCTTAATCTACAACAGACCTTTCTCACCAACCTACTTCAGCTTCCAAGCAGTCATTTTTGACTGCTCAGTCGAGGATAGCACACGGACCATATCTCCTCCCTTTCGAAGACACCTATCATTCTTTTGCTGTGCTTGGAAAAAAATCACATCAGACAAGTGGGCATTCAGCACAATAATGGAGAGATACGTTACCAATTCACTTCCCTTCCTTTTCCAAATCCACCTTCCCCGTCCCCTTCCAGAGACCCATCTCACAAGACTGTATTGCTTCAAAAAGTATACTCTCTATCCTGGAATGGGGAGCAATAGAAGAGGTTCCTTATCAACATGGGGGGGGGGGAAGGGAAGCTTTACTTCCTGGTCCGAAAGAAATCAGGTAGATGTCCCATTTTAGATGTAAGAAAGTTGAATCATTTCGTCAAGAGAATCAAGTTCAAGAGGTTCATCTTTGCTTCTATTATCCCTTCCTTGGAGATTGGAAATAGGTATGCTGCCCTCAATTTGCTCATGTACTTCAATGTGGCTGTACATCCAGACCACAGGAAGTACCTTTGTTTCGTAGTAGGCAACATGCATTATGATGACAGTTTTTCGCTTTAGGCTGTTCTCAGCCCCAAGGGTTTTTCATCAAGTGCATGGCGGTGGTAACCTGTGTTCCCTGTAAGCTGCGCACTTGAGCGGCTACGCAGAAGAGATTCAAGCGCTGCCCAGCTGATTAGGAAAGCACGCACAGCCGGCAGTATGTGTTCAGGTGCCCTCTCCCAGCTGTGCAGAGGAAGGAGGATGCTGATGTCAGGGTGTCCCTCTCCCCCCACCCCGGTGCCCCATCTCCGCAGGGCAGAGGGGACAGCCTGGCTCAGGAGGACTCAGAGCTGCTGAGATCTGAATGGTGAGTGGCTGAGTCCCTTTCTTTTCTCACTGTTTCTCAGATTTCCCCAGCAGCCAGCTCACACAGTCAGTCTCTCTTTCTCCGTCCATGTACCCCATCTCTGCAAAGTGGGAAAGGGGAGACAACAGGGCGCTGGAGAGCTTTCAGTGAGTGTCTGGAAGAGACTGCGCACAGCTTTCCCCAGCAGCCAGCACACACTCTGTCTCTGTGTGTCACACACAACAGCTAAGTTCCCTCTAAGCTGTGCGGCCGTGTATTAAGCCCCGCGCAGGGGCTTAGGGCTGCGGTGGGAAAGGCGTCCCTCCCTGCCGGACCCAGCAGGAAGAGGCGCCTCTCTCCCGGCCCCAACAACCTGACCTGTCCCGGACTTGCCACACCTGAGGGAGAGGAACCCCTCCCTTGGCCCGGCCCAGCCCCACCGAAGTTGCCGGGGAGAGGCGCCTCTCCCCCGGCCCCGAGCTGCTGCGGCGAGAGAGGGCTGGGAGGGGAGGTCCTTTCTCCCCACTGCAGCCACTGGGCAGCCTGCATCCTGAGCCCCTCATCCCCACCCCCACCCCAGAGCCTTCACCCCTAGCCAGAGCCCTCAGCCCCTGCACTCAACCCTCATCCCCCTCCCGCACCTCGAACCCCACCCCAGAGCCTGCACTCCCAGGCAGAGTCCTCAGCCCCCCAAACCCCAGCCCTGAGCCGCCTCCCGCACCCTGAACCCCTCATCCCCAGCCCCACCTCAAAGCACCCCAATCCTCTGCCCCAGCCCTGAGCCCCCTCCCACACTCCGAACCCCTCTGCCCCACCTCCACCACATGAATTTTGTTATGTGCACCAATATGAAGGTGATGTGTCACCCATCACCTCTATATTCCGCACGTGGACATAAAAAATTAGAGGGAACACTGAACCCAGTCTCTGTGTCTCACACACACCGTCTCTATGTCACACACTCACCACCCAACACATACTTGTGGTGCTGTTGTTGTTACTACTTGGTACTTCCTGCAATGCACATATATTCTCTGTAATTTCATTCTTTCAAAGTGTGTTATTTTAGTGTTTTAACTGGTCTATGCATTTCATAATTTTTGTTTCTCTTACACTTAAATATAATTCTTTGAGTAGTGAGTTCTAAAATGCCAACCTGTCCTGGCTGGAGTACTTATCCCTATGGTAACTTTTTAAAAATATATATAATCATATCTAGGTTTTTTGTTTCTACTAGTGGCACACATAGGCACATACCTCAGTGCACATAACAAAATGTATTCTGCAAATGGATGGAAAAAATTAGAGGGAACATTGGTGGTAACCGCATGTCTGTGCCATTTAGACGTTCAAATATTTCCTTGCCTGGATGATTAGATATTCCGAGGGACATTAAACAACCAAGCCCAAAACAGCATCCTTGTTGTCATTCTCTAGATAAGTCCTGAATCTAAATTTTGACAAATCAAAGTTACAAGGAAAGGTTTCAGGCTATAGCTTTCCTCTCTGGAAGTCTCAAGTCCAATCCAATCTCAATGGTGCATTCCTGTGTGAAGCTCCTGGCCATGTAGCCTCATACACATAGCTAACTCCCGATGGCAGACTTCACCTTTGCTGTCTACAGGCCTGGCTCCATTCAGTATATCATCCTACCAGGCATTTTTTGGATATGCAAGTTTGCATACCTGCTTGAATGCTTCACTCTTTGGATTGATGGTTGGATACAGGGATCATAAGCAAAGGAAGTCCACTTCTGTCCCCAGAACCTACTATGACTCTGGTAACAGATGCATCTACCAAAGGCTGGGGTGCCCATCTCATTCAACTTCTGGCACAAGTTCTTTAGTTACCCCAGGAAGTTTCACTCCATGTAAATGCAGGACACTTATGTCCACCATCAAGAACCAGGTGATACAAGTTCTTACAGACAACACCACTGTTAGTTTTTATCTGAACAAGCAGGGAGGTGCAAGGTCACCTCAGCTATGCCAAGAAGCTATACACCTGTGGAGTCTATGCATAAGGAGCAGTATCTCCTTGAAAGTGTTCCACCTTCCAGGAGTGAGAAATACAATTGTAGGTTCCCTCAGCATGGATTTCATACACCATCACAAGTGGTCAATCATAAAAGCCGTACCCCTCCAGATTTTCCATGAATGGCGGTACCAAGTTGGATTTGTTTGCAATCAACCTGAACAACAAATGCAAGAGATTTTGCTCCAGGGAGGGCTGCAGCCCAGGTTCCATCACAGATAACCTTTCTTCTCCCTTGATCCAGTTGTGTCCTATATGCATTCCCTCCAATTTCTCTCATTCCAAGGATAATCAGGAAACTAAAAAGAGAGAAAGCATCATTAATCTTAGTGACACCAGTTTGGCCAAGGTCGTGCTGCTTCACAGACTTGCATCAACCCTCTGTCTGGCCACTGATAACTTTGCCGCTAGTCAAGGATCTCCTGTCTCAGACCCAGGGCAAGTCTCTGCATCCTAACCTCCAATCTCTCACCTCACAGCATGATCTCTGGTTAAGTACTCACGAGAGATCATGCTGCCAAGATGTTCAAGCCGTCTTGGTAAGCAACAGCAAAGATTCCACTAGAACCACATACACATCAAAGTGGAAGAGGTTTTTGGCACAAACTCAACACTTATTGTCTCATCGTACAGGAGTTAGACATATATTGGACTATCTATTGCACCTGAAATCATCTGGCCTCTCAGTTTGGTGATAGTCCACCTGTCTTCCATATCTGCATCCACCAATAGTTGGGTTTTCCATTTTCTTTCACTCTCTGGTTTTCAGACATCTAAAAGACCTACTCAACGTTTACCCACCTGTGTCTGATTCATTATTTATATGGTATCAAAACCTAGTCCTCTCCAGGCTTGTTGGATCCGCCTTAGATTATCACCATAGGTTCAATCTACTTCTGTTGTCTATGAAGGCGGCTTTTCTAGTGGTAATTACTTCCTCAAGAAGAGTTTTGGAACTTCAAGCTCTTCTGGCTGATCTTCCTTTCATGGTCTTCCATAAAGATGAGAAGTATCAGAGGAGTAGCCGTGTTAGTCTGGATCTGTAAAAAGCAACAGAGAGTCCTGTGGCACCTTTAAGACATCTGTTAGTCTTAAAGGTGCCACAGGACTCTCTGTTGCTTTTTAAAGATGAGATTTTCCCTAGGTCACACCCAATTTTATTCCAAAAGTGGTCTCAGCTTTCCATCTGAACCAAACTATTAATATTATGGGGTTTCAAGAAAAACAGCACTCTCCCAAAGATGAAGGAAGACTCCACACCTTGGATGTTCATAGAGCTTTGGTGTTCTACCTGGACTGCGCAAGGTCCTTCAGAGTCTCTTGTAGGCTTTTTGTAGCCCATGCTGAAAGAGTTAAGAGTTGATCATTGTCATCTTAGCATATCTAACATTGGGTTTCTGACTACATTAAGCTCCACTACCATGTTGCTGACATCTCTCCTCCACCGAGAATAATGGCTCACTCCACCAGTGCTAGTTCCGCTTCAGCAGTCTTTCTGAGCAATATCCAGTAGCTGTTAAGTGTAAAGCAGTGACGTGGTTCACTGTGCATATCTTTTTCAGACATGCTATCATTCAAGCTTCTTATGACAATGCTAACTTTGGGAAGTTGGGGTTACAATCTCTGGTCAGATAATCCAGAGTCCTTCCACTTGTGAGGGAACGGCTGATGAATCACCTGGAGTGTAATTTATATACACCATCACTCAAAGGAGAAAAAACAGTTACTTACCTGTACAGTAATTGTTGTTTTTTGAGATTTTGTGCACATATACATTCTATGACTCTTCCACCTTCCCCACTACTTCAGACATTAGATAGACAATGATGTGAAGGAATGGAGAGGGAAATGGCAGACACATCCCTTTTATGCCCTCAAACAGTTGCACGAGGAGAGCATGGGCACATGTGCTGCCTAGTGATACTGCTGATAAGTCTGACTCATGTGCATTGGGTGCACTGTACCTGCAATGGAATATATATGTTCACAACACACCTTGAAGAACAACCGTTACTATACAGGCAAGTAACATGTTTTTTTTTTTTTTTTTCCTCAAGATGCCTTTGTCCACATGGATCCTATGACCTGTTCTCAGTACAAAGTTCTTTACCTGGATATCTGTATCTGTGAAGGATCTGAGTGCCAGTTGCTGCTGCTCTGCCTCTGGATAGGACATGAGGACATTCAGGCTGAATGCGCAGTCCCAGTAGACACTGCTGGCTAAAAGATTCTGGGTCCATGTGTGTGGCGCACGCACACCTACAGTGTAGACCAAGGCATTTCAAACTACTCCAGTTACTTTAAGATAAGTAGCCTCTAAGATAGTTGCCAGAAGATTGGGAGACACAAGGGAAGGAATATGGATTCTGGAGGGGAACATTTTTATTGATTTACTACTTCCTTCATGGAAGGAAATGCATCTTTAGAAGGCTTTTAGTAAGTGAATTAGAGCTCTTGTTTTGTAGCTCTAAATATTAAGGTAGCTGATTATAGCTACCCTGAAATAGTCAACTGATTATATATTGGAAAAGTCCCCATTTGTCTCCTGACATTTTCTCCAATAAGATGTGTAAGATCCCTGAATTCTGTTGTGATGCTTCTGACAGTCAGTAGTATCAATTTATCACCTTGATCCAGATGTTTGCATTTCCAGTTACTAAATGTATTGCTAACACTATATAGAACAGTGAATGCTGGTACCAAGGGGTATGATATAGGATTACACAGTGTGTATTTTGTAATGGTCTCTATAATTAGCCTTAAAATGGCTAGAGCACCCTCAAAGAAGTTATAAGATCTGCCTAACATAGCTGAAGTCCTCACTAAAGTCCTAATATTGATGGGCCTAGGTAAATAATTCTAAAGAATGGAAAAAATTAGCATTTTCAATGTGCTTGTGATGCTGTCTGGAGTGGCTCATAACGGTGAGTTCCTACCTCAAGGTAGGCTGTCAAAAACAGGGCAGACACCCCAAATTGGTGGTATGTTCTATAATTAGATTTCACCAATCCAGTATAGAGTCACAGACAGTCCCCTTAGGCTCTCCAGTCTATCACGCCACCCAGACAAGCTGGAATTAGTGATAAATGGTCACACAATATTCACGTTGCACCAAAAATAAAATATTCAGGTTGCTCCCAGTCCCAAGAGATCAGTCACTTGCCCCAGATCAATTTGTATCTTAGATCTCGCACTAAAGACAATGCCTGTAGCCAATCCTGTAATAAACTAAATAAAGGCTTATTAACTAGGAATAAGAAATGAGTTATTTACAGGTTAATGCCAGCAAGCATATACACACAAATGACTTACCATCTATGGTTCTTAAAAATGACAAAGGTGTAGTAGTAATGTGTTGATTCAAAATGTCTTTTACGGCAGACCCTGGGGAACTCTGCCTTAGTTTATTGTCGCTGGCCCTGTGAGTTCAAACAGCAAAGAGATGAAAATTTTTCTTGTGACCCTATTTTATCTGTTACATTTAGCCTTCCAGTACATGAGACGAGCTCCCTTGCATGTAGCATTTCCAAGGTGTTGATAGGGCCATTCACCAATCCTTTGTATTGTAATGTTCCTTAATGGGCCGTTTAATCTTCATAGGCCTCCTGAATGGGGAGGGGGGACAATTTTCATGCCTGGGTTCACAAGTTCAGAGCAAATGTTTTCAAAGTTTTATAAAGCAAAATTTTCATATTTTTTTTAATAGCATGGAATACAGACATGACAAGTGAGATTAATGCATGGAGCAATTTACAAGCATTTCATAGAGTTTAAACACTCAATACATTCTTATAAGACTAATACCTGTTTTGAACAAAACTAACGTACAGAAGAGCTGGTTTGGTTTCCAGCTATGAGTTTGTCAGTGCTCAGCTGACACCTACAGACTGGGTAAGAGCTGACACAACTGGCACAGCACTTTCCACATTTATGGAATCTTCAATTTAAGAGAGAGGAAATTTCAAGACAAAGAACCTTGAAATTCTAGCTTAATTACGTTATATTTGTCATAAAAAAGACAATAGAATGTTTGTTTTTAAAAATTGAAAGCTATCCTATAGTTTTCCTGCATGTACTTTAACTCTGCCCTTGTATCTCCTCACATGTTTACCTGTAATTTTAAATATTTCCTTTACAACCTCCTCATTCTCTTTTGCTTTTAAAGCAGATCAGACACTAACTGCCCCTGCTAAAACTTTACATACTAGCGTACAAACCAAACCAAATCTAATGCATCTGGGACTAATATTTGACCCTTCGCTAGATCCTTCTTACTAATGTTAGGGAAATTACAAATTTCTGTTTTGGTTCTGTACACAGTCCAGGGGAGCACCTTTTCCTCATCCACCATCATACTGCAAGACAGCCATCCCACTGTACTCTAAGCACCATCCTAACAGATGCTAGACACCACACTACCCCGATGGTTTTCGCTATCCTGATAGCTCAGAGTTGACAAATTCATGCACTAATAAACAGAAAAATTTCCTGGCAAGTAAGGAGCTCTGCAGAAACTGTTGGATGAATCTATTTTTTTATTAAAAAACAGATTACATTTCCAGCCCTTATAATTGTGAATAACCTCCCAAATGTTGTCGACACTATTCCATTTTTTCCCCTGAACCCACACTGCAGACATGCCACCTGAAACAATTGAAGTGTGAATTCTCTAATACGTAAATCCTGGCTTCTGTACACAGCCAGAATCACAATTTTTTTCCACAGTTGACCGTTCAGTGGCAGCAGTTGCGCTATGTAGTCACTACTTCAGCCATATGATGGACTGTGCCCCACTTGCACTCGCAGCATGCTAAGGGGAATGGCTCCATGCAATGTAATCCATTGCCCTCTCCTCCAGATACACAATGTACTGTGGCACACAGGGAGCCTTCATGTAGTTTGGCTTCATAGTACACAGGATCTGTACATCTTCATAGGTTCTTCATATTCTGACCCACTCTGTGTGTAGTGGAACCACAGGGGTTTTGCTACATGAAGGTTCTCCATGGTTGCACAGAAAGGCATGGTAAACTGCCTTTGTTCATGGTGTGTCTCATGCATATCTTTCTTAGACGTATCGTTCAAAGCAGCTGTATGTCTGAAAACTTGGGAGCTTTCAAGTATCCCTCTTCCATTTGTTCCAAATCTTGAGCACACTTAGAGCACTGGTGACAAGTAGGATTAATTTTCTGGACCTCCTATATGATTTCTCCGAGGTTGGTGCTGGAATCTGACTTTTTGAGTGTCCAGTCTTTAAACCTTTTTTTTTTTTAATTACATTACTAATATTTTATGATATAACATATCAGCCATGAGTATCTGAATTAAGTTTTTGTTAAGAAAATTATAAGAAGTGTACTTTCTTATCCTATTAGAATGGGGAATAGCTGACAGTTTATTATTTGATGTGGCATCATTACCTTGAAGTTTCAAAGTAGGCTCAACTGTGCTCACTCTACAGACACAAAAATGAAGACTATAACATCTTGACATTAATTTGTTTATTAAATATGCATAACATCATTATTGCTAATTTTACTCAGCAGTATTCTGACACTGTCATTATTTGAAGTCTGTACTCAATAAGTGTTTCAGTTTATTCATTCCAAGAAATCTTGAGTTATATCAGTTTAATATTTGGGCATCCGGTTATAGTACCTCATAGTATACCATATTTGCCTTATGGGAGTGATGAGGTATGATTTTGAAAGTGGACTATCTGCAATACTCAGGAAGTGCAGAAATGATGCTATAACATCTTTTCATTATTGCCCTTATACATTACTGTATATAGAGATTCAGACCTGTGTAATCCAATCTTAGTTTATCCATGGGTCTTAGAATTCAGTGACTGTGATGAGTGATCAGTTGTGTGTCAGATGAGGTACATATAATTTGAACTGTTGGGTTGAATGATAAATGTGTCCTTTTCTTTACAAATAGCCTAGAAAGTGAGACAGAATGTTTCAAGGGGAGATCGTCTCTTTTTTGTGTATTCACACTATATTAAATATGAGCGTATGATTGAGAAGATATACATAATTACATAATTTGTTGGTGTGATTCTGATAAGTCATGTTAAAAGCAAATTTACAGATGTTTCTACATTTTTAATAGTGTATATTCCTTTTTATTGTTGGTCCTCAGCTGAGCTAGATGCTGAGCATGCCCAGAAGGTTTTGGATATGGAGCATACCCAGCAGATGAAGCTAAAGGAGCGTCAGAAGTTCTTTGAAGAAGCCTTCCAGCAGGATATGGAGCAATACCTTTCTACAGGATACCTGCAGATAGCAGAGAGACGAGGCAAGTTTTGAAATTTCCTCCACTTAATCCATAGACCCACAACTAGAAGGCTAGTGAGAGGATTGTTTTGGTTTCCTTTTGCACTTGGTTTTATTTTGACACTTTTATTAATACAGTGCACAGTAAGTAAACACGGCAATGCAGTGCGTTATAGGAGAGAAAAGTGATCTTTGTTTTATAATGCAGTACCAGCGCTAGTCAAGGAAGAACATATTTATTGCTGAGTACAGTATTTTACTATACTGCAGGTGTGAAAGACGGGGATATGCTATACTTGGAAAAAAAAGTAATCAAAGGAAGGAGTAGGGTTGCATCTCCATTCGCACACTGACATCAGCATTGTTTGAGACTTTTAGTAATATGCATACTTAAGGTATTTCTTTGGCTTACCTGTTATATAGTCAGAGTTTTACTGCAAAACAAAAGTAAATAAGAGTTCATATGACAGCTATAAAAATAATTATTTTAGTCATTATTTGATGTACTATAATTGTGGCAGAGTCAAAACACAAACTTCTTTTGGGGGCAGCTGAAAGTACTTGTACCTCACTTAAAGTCGTCCCGGTTAATGTTGTTTCGTTGCTGATCAATTAGAGAACATGCTCATTTAAAGTTGTGCAGTGCTCCCGTATAACATTGTTTGGCAGCCGCTTGGTTTGTCCACTGCTTGCAGAAAGAGCAGCCCATTGCAGCTAGCTGGTGGGGGCTTGGAACCGGGGTGGACCGGCAGCCCCCCATCAGCTCCCCGCTCCTGTAAGTTCCCTGGGCGGCAGCCGCCCAGCAGGCTATCAATTGCCAGGCAGTTCAGCTATCCCTCCCCCCACTGTCATGTGCTGCTCCTACCCTCTGCCTTAGAGCTGCTCCCAGAAGCCTTCTGCTTGCTGTGCGGTGGGGGGGGGCAGAGAAGAGGGGGGTTAATGTCGGGGTGTCCCCTTCCCCCCTACTCCTGCCCCCCCCCGCTTACTCCATCTCCATAGAGCAGGGGTGGGACACGACAGGGCTCAGGACGGAGGGAGCTTGCTGGAAGCAGCTGCTGTGTCAACTTGCTAATCTACTAAAAGGCAATGTGCGGTCAGCATACTTAAAGGGGCAATGCGCATCTCTCTGTCTCTGTCTGCCATGCTGTCTCCCGTCCCTTGATTTGTGCGGCTTTGTAGAGTATGAGGCTACATTAATAACAATGTGTTAACCCTTGAGGGCTCAGCCGAATTCTAGTTAATCATTTAACAATAAGGCATTCCCTGGGAAATATCCCACCCTCTGACTCCACCACCTCAACCAAGCCTCACAATTATCATTGCTGTGTACAGTATTAAATTGTTTGTTTAAAACTTATAATGTGTGTGTATGTATGTGTGTCTGGTGGAAAAAAAATTCCCTGGAACCTAGCCCCCCCATTTACATTAATTCTTATGGGGAAATTGGATTTGCTTAACATCGTTTTGCTTAAAGTTGCATTTTTCAGGAACATAACTACAACGTTAAGTGAGGAGTTACTGTACATGTTTAAATACGTTTATTAGGTTAAAGGAAAGAGGTTTCTTCAAGTATTTGATGTTGGCATTATACTGATACTAATCAGAAGTTTGCACTTGTCTTTAATGGTGTGAAGTCTCCATATGGGACAATACATTGGACATTTGTCTAGGCCAGGGATGGCCAAACACAGCTTGTGAGCCGCATGTGACTCTTTTACAGTTAAAGTGTGGCTTGCGGAGTCCCACCCCTTTTCTCTGCCTACCAGACTGGATGGGAGGAACTTGAGGCTTCTGCCCTGTGGTGGGGCTAGGGATTTCTGCCAGAGATGACTGGTTCCTCCTGGCTGGGGGGCGGGAGGGGCACAATTTAAAGGTTCCCCCAACAGCTTGAGTCACGCCCTCCCCTTGCCCTCAGCGGCCCCTCCCTGTAGTTCCCAGGTGTTAGTGCTGCAGGGAGTGGGAGCTGCAGGGAGGAGCTGCTGCGTTAGCTCCATGGGGAGAGGCAGCAGCAAAGGGAGTGGCTCTGTCTGCAGCTCCCAGGTTGCCGGCTTCAGCAGCTGCTGTGCAGGGAGTGGGCCCAGCAGCACCATGTGACTGAGCAGGGTCAGCAAACCCTGGCAGAAAACTGGGGGGCACACCTGTTGGGGCTCAGGGCTTCAGTAGGAGTGGGTCTGAAGCCCCCGAGCCTGGGCAGACAGCTCCTGCGGGGCTGAAGCCCTGAGACCCCTTACCCACAAGCACCGGCAGGCTTGCCCCAGCTCTTGAACTTCTGAAGATTGTCGTTTGCAGCTCGGAGGGTCAGTAAGTTTGGCCACCCCTGGTCTAGGCTCTGCACTACAGTCTGCTACCACTGATCACACTGGTGGGTTGAATGGGAAGAAAGAACACCTGCCTTTTGAGAATTACAACTCTTCCTTGCATTTTCACAACTCTTGTGTGTTGATACTTGTACATTGTCCAGTCTTGTACTTTTTCTTTCTTGAGAGATTTTTGTTAAATGTGCAGGTGGGGAATAGAGTTGTGACACAGGAAGAAGAAAACGTTTGGATTAGTAAGCACCTTTGGGCAGGTCTGTCTCTTCATAGGCATTCCTATAGCACCCGCATGACAGGGCCCTGATCCTCATTGTGGCTTCTGAATTATCTTCTTTTTCTTCTTAGCATGTGCACAACGTGCTTCAGGTGGCATGTGACCAGGATTCATCACGGAATTTGGTCCATTGGTTGGATCATTAGCTTCCCCGTTTGGGCCGGGTACTGAGTGTGATATGAATGCTGATCCATGCCCCCCCAGCTTCTGGGTTCTAGTAATACAAATATTAGTACTAATAAAATACCTTTTTGCAAAGATAATGACGGCAGCCTGCTCTAAAACAATGAGCAAGAAACAAAGAAGTCTTTCCTGCTTTTGTAGATTCTGAGTCTGCCTCTGAGAAGCTATTTATAATTCATATCAAAAAGCTATAAATACGATAACTTGTATTGTTATCAAGATCAGACCTTGTTGTTTTGTCTCTAAGAGAATACCAAAGCTGTTTCCTATCAATAATCAATTTTCCTTGTTTACCAATGTATATAATATTTACATTTTGAGAATAGCTGTTTAATAATTAAGGATGCAGTACAGTAATGTGGCAATTGTGGAAGCCTTTGTAATAACGTTACAAAGCTGATGGTCTTTGCCTAGAACATGCGCTGCATTGTCAATTCACTTATATTGTTTATTGCTGCAGAGCCAATAGGAAGTATGTCTTCCATGGAGGTGAATGTGGACATGCTGGAACAGATGGACCTGATGGACATGTCTGATCAAGAAGCACTAGATGTCTTCTTGAACTCAGGAGAGGACGATAGCATACTATCTCCCATTTTGGGTATGAAATGAACAGTTAGGGCATGCCTTGTAAATTATCTAGTTGTGCTTGTACTAATAAATCACTAGGACTCTAATCTAGAATGTATAGTGTTTCATACTGTATCTGTTCTCTAAAGGTTAGTATTTCCTACAGAACCTCAGTCATGATGCATAAGAGCTTACTGCAAAGCTGCTTGATTTTTCCAGGAGACCTCTTTTTTTCTTCTGGCCCTAGGCATCCCTCCGAGTGTCTTGAGGTTAGATGGCTTGTACATTTTTGTTTTTTTAGGTAATAAAAGAATCTACTTTATAGTATCTTTGGCTTTATATATATAAAAAAGTTGTCAATTGGCATTTTAATTGTTTATATATTATATATATAAAACACACATTGAACTTCAACTATAACAGCTTCTAACTGCTTTAATTTATTTGCGGTAGTTAAGCTTTTTATTTTAAATAGAATACTTTTCCCATAATTAGTCTTGAATTTGTCATTTTGAAGTAAGCCAAGACCACTTTCATCTCAAAAGCTGCTCAAAGATATAGGCTCTCTTTGTCAAGACTCACAGGGAGATGTTTGGGCTGGAACTCAGCATTAAATGATTGCCTTTCTGGACTTTCTCTACACTGGTGAATTCAGGTATGTTACTTTACTAATTGAAGAGAATAACTTACAGTAGGACTGAGACATTCAGAATTACTTTATATGACCTGGTACTCTGGTTTTATTTATTCAGACAGTAAGTAGCTTATAAAATATATTTCTTTGATCCATGTTGATCTGAGCCATGTTACAGGTAGTGCTGTAAACTTTTTTCTCTAAAAAAAACTGAGGAATGCTGCCATTCCTCCCTTTAAATCAGAACTCACTCAGTTTCTCTTTGCTTTCAGGTACTGACTTGGTATTCTAAAGCAGCAGTTCTCAAACTGTGGGTCGTGGCCCTGTTTTAATGGGGTCACTAGGGCTGATGTTAGACTTGCTGGGGCTCAGGGGCCAAAGCTGAAGCCTGAGCCGCACCACCCAGGGCTGAAGCCGAAGCCTGAGCCCTACTGTCCTAGGTGGTGGGGCTTTGGCTTTGCCCCCCTCCACCACCACCAGAGGCAGTGGGACTTGGGTGGGCTCAGGGTTTGTTTCTTCCCCCCGCCCCATGTAGTAATTTTTGTTGTCAGAAGGGGGTCGTGGTGCAATGAAGTTTGAGAATCCCTGTTCTAAAGCAATTACATTATTTTATATCCTTTGTTAATTTTTTAAATTTATTAAGACAGTGTGATTTAACATACCTTGATATATGGAGATGTACTGGGACCTCTTACTGTAGCATGCCTGAACAGTCTAGCTGTTGATTGCAGAAGATTAGAGCTATTTGGTCACCTCAAGCAGTTGCTGTACATTAAAATTTTATTCTACAAAGTGCAAAATCTTTGTTCTCACCAAAATGCCTTTCTTTAAAAAAAAAAAAACATAAAGCCAGAATTTTTTAGGAAAAGTGGTGTCAAGAATAACTGTCCTTAAACCTAATGATATTCAACCTGCCTCTTCAGAGGAAAGAAAATCTTTTATTTTCACTATCAATACATTAAGTAAAACACTGTCTGAAACCATCCTCTACCTTAGGATAAGTTTGTCACAAACCTGGAGGAGTAAAATTTCCTGGGGTAAAATCTCCTGCCAAGATTAGTTGTATGCCCTGGATATGAAAAACACTTACCCCTGTAACAGGGTTAACTTCCTTTGATTAGCATGAAGGGTCTAAATTCTTATTGCTGATACTTAATTCAGAGGATTGTGTTTTAAAGTGTCATCTTGTCTGTGCATTTATTAACATTTTAGCATGGTTGGAATTGGAACAGACAGTACTTACAGACTTAAAAAAAAAAAAGTTAGAGCTAATGTTAAAATTATATAATACACAGGTTAAGGAAAGAGTGCCTGTACATCTGGGTGTAGTGCTTAAATTATTCAAAAGTAAAAAGGTTGGTTGGAAAGTCATAAGATACATATAGTATATAACCTTAATTTGGGATACTGCAGATTAATAAATTCAGTAATACAGTTAAAGTATTATTATAACCTTTCTGAGTGGGGTACCTGTTAACTGGATGCCAAGAATAGCTTGTGGAATGCAAATATAGCAATGAGTTAAGATTGCCCCTCAGTATTTGAGAATTTAGGATAGGTTGTACAATCCATCAGGGAGGTATGTCAGTTACTTTCCCAACTTTTTCTCAATGGCACTCGAGCTCATCTCTCCTGTTATTGCTGATGTCTGGTGATGTGTTCTAGATAAATGTCCCTTGACCACCTGATGGCGTCTGACACCATGAGTTGCTGCATCAGCCGAGCATAGCGCTGACCAATTCTGCATTCTTGCAACACTCACTCATTACTGGGTTCCCATGGGCCAAGGGCTCCGACAGTCAGCATGAGAGTTTGAACCTCGTAACCCCTATCTCTCAAGGTGTCCCCGCTTTCGAGATCAGGTGTCGTGGAAGGCCGGGGTCCTGTTTCACTGGTCTACAATTTTTGAGAAGTCGTCTGCTTCAGAGATAAAATGTGCGATTTATTATGTATTTTGATGTGCTGAATTCAAATATGACAATTAAAACAACTGATTGGCTACTGTTTCTAAGATATTTAAGTTTTTACATTTTATGTCTATGTATATTGTGTAGATAGTAGAGTTTTAATCATAAATTGTAAACCTAGGTCTTTTCATGTGTTTATGGTTGCTTTACATGATAATATTTCACCTGTCCTGTTTATGTAACACTTTAAAAATCAGCAAAAGGGTTATATAAATAAAATTTATTATGAAACAAAAGGCAAAAAACTATTCTGTACATAGTTTAGTCCTATTCAGTGTCTACTCAGCGCTTCTTGGCTGTTCTCTTGTATTCATTAAATGGAGCATCTCTTGTCACTGTCCAGCAATAGTCTGCAAGCATTGATGGGCTCCATTTGCCCTGATAGCGTTTCTCCATTGTTGCAATTTCCTGGTGAAATTGCTCGCCGTGCTCGTCGCTCACTGCTCCGCAGTTCGGTGGAAAAAAATCTAGATGAGAGTGCAAAAAATGCACTCTCTTTAGTGACATGTTGCAACCAAGGCTTTTGTATGCCTTGAGGAGGTTTTCCACCAACAACCTGTAGTTGTCTGCCTTGTTGTTTCCGAGAAAATTTATTGCCACTAACTGGAAGGCTTTCCATGCCGTCTTTTCCTTGCCACGCAGTGCATGGTCAAATGCATCATCTCGAAGAAGTTCACAAATCTGAGGACCAACAAAGACACCTTCCTTTATCTTAGCTTCACTTAACCTTGGAAATTTTCCACGGAGGTACTTGAAAGCTGCTTGTGTTTTGTCAATGGCCTTGACAAAGTTCTTCATCAGACCCAGCTTGATGTGTAAGGGTGGTAACAAAATCTTCCTTGATTCAACAAGTGGGGGATGCCGAACACTTTTCCTCCCAGGCTCCAATGACTGTCGGAGTGGCCAATCTTTCTTGATGTAGTGGGAATCTCTTGCACGACTATCCCATTCGCAGAGAAAACAGCACTACTTTGTGTATCCAGTCTGCAGACCAAGCAAGAGAGCAACAACCTTCAAATCGCCACAAAGCTGCCACTGATGTTGGTCATAGTTTATGCACCTCAAAAGTTGTTTCATGTTGTCCTAGGTTTCCTTCATATGGACTGCATGACCAACTGGAATTGATGGCAAAACATTGCCATTATGCAGTAAAACAGCTTTAAGACTCGTCTTCGATGAATCAATGAACAGTCTCCACTCATCTGGATCGTGAACGATGTTGAGGGCTGCCATCACACCATCGATGTTGTTGCAGGCTACAAGATCACCTTCCATGAAGAAGAATGGGACAAGATCCTTTTGATGGTCACGGAACATGGAAACCCTAAATCACCTGCCAGGAGATTCCACTGCTGTAGTCTGGAGCCCAACAGCTCTGCCTTACTCTTGGGTAGTTCCAAATCCCTGACAAGGTCATTCAGTTCAACTTGTGTTATGAGGTGTGGTTCAGAGGAGGAGGATGGGAGAAAATATGGGTCCTGTGACATTGATGGTTCAGGACCAGAAGTTTCATCCTCTTCCTCTTCCTCGTCTGACTCAAGTGAGAATGATTCTGGTGCATCAGGAACCGGCAGTCCTTCTCCATGGGGTACTGGGCGTATAGCTGATGGAATGTTTGGATAATGCACAGTCCACTTTTTCTTCTTTGACACACCTTTCCCAACTGGAGGCACCATGCAGAAGTAACAATTGCTGGTATGATCTGTTGGCTCTCTCCAAATCATTGGCACTGCAAAAGGCATAGATTTCCTTTTCCTGTTCAACCACTGGTGAAGATTTGTTGCACAAGTGTTGCAGCATATGTGTGGGGCCCACCTCTTGTCCTGATCTCCAATTTTGCAGCCAAAATAAAGGTGATAAGCGCAGTATAACCACTATGGGTAAGAAAGCCTTTGTGATGCAAAAGTCACTTCACAAACATAGGAGAAGTTATCTGCACTGTTCACACAAGTACAAGGCATCTCTGCTCACTTTGATTTTGCAAAGGGACACATTTCTGTTTAGCCAAACCCTGACAAATAAGAGAGCACGACACTGTATGATTTCTAGAGCTGATATAGGGCAATTTGTTCAGCAGAGTGATGTAAGCTTCGTTAGGATTGCATCATCCATGACTTCTAGGAATAACATGATGCAATTCATATCATGTAGGACGCAATACCCGCTTCAGATTGCATCATTCATTGTTTTGCCTAAAAAGCAAGTACTGGTCAAACCCAGTCATAGATTTATTCATAGATCCAGTCAAAGATGGATTTTAGTCATTTCTGGTTTAAATTGAGATCCCTTCCCTTTATAACTCACTTATCCTCCGCCATTCCCAAGTCAAGGGTCGTATATACTGACCCAATAGCATATCTTGAAAACTAGAGCCAATCAACAATTTTAAGCATCATTTTCGTTCTCAGTGACCCAGAATTAGTAAAGTTTGACTACATTTATTTCAGAAGCATTTTGGCTGTAGAGCAGTGTTTTCAAAGGGAACTATGACATCCACCGTGACTATCTTCTTCCTGTGGCGATATCCGGTCGCAGTTGGCTGTCTGTTCCGGGGATGGCGGGGGTCACAGCCACCTTCCCTACAGGTGGCAGGATGGCGCTAACAAGGCAATCTTGGAGGGTGTTGTGGCGCAGCTGCCGGGCTCTGGAATGGGGCTTGCAGCTACACAAGATGTTGGGTAGTGTCTCATTGGCATAGCCGCACTTCCTGCATTGCTTGTCCTAATTCCCATGACAGATGGCTCAATTCAGCGGGACACAGTTGAGCTGGGTCCTGTAGATGAACCTCCAGTTGGCAAATTGGGTGAAGCTGCCCCCGAGGCGGAAGTGGTTGCTGGCGTCCCATTTGCATGTCACCTCCAAGGCCTTCCCCTGGTCTGGCTTCCATTTCAGGTTTTCCACGTACTGCCAGGGGATGGCATCCTTCAGGGTCCTCTCCAGCTTGGTTCTAGCTCTCGGAGTGATGATTGTGTGCTCTGCATTTTTCACCTGAGGCACCAGGACTCCCAGTTCTTGGCGTTCCTTGCACCACATCAAGTGGCAGCCGATACGTTTCTCCAGTTGTTGCGTAGCATTGCAGGGATGAGTCTAAAGTGAAGCAGTCTTCCCCGTCTCTTCCAAATTTGCCTTCCAGGGAGCCGCTCAGGTACGTGGCAACATCTTGGTTGGAGGGGGTCCTGATGATTCGCTTCCTGATGACATCATGCAGAGCACTCTCCATGATGTTCCTCACCATGGCATCCAGGCACATCCGAAGGCAGCAGGCGTGAGTGATCACCGCAATGTTGCACAAATCACCCATTCGAGGGACATTGGCACCGCCCTGCCGGTGTGAAATGTACACCAGTTCGTTGCTGGTGCTCCGGGGAAGAAACATCCACTTCTTCACTAACTGCCTGATGGTGCTGTCCACCTCGTTCAGAGGTACCTTCATCATGGCAGATCCCCTCAGGACAAATGAAATATGGGGGATTAGGAAGGTGTTCAAGGCGTTGATCTGCCACCATGGTGCCAGTATGGAACAGTCGATCTTGCCCCCACGTCTCGTAGGATCTCGGCAATGGTATCCTCAGGTGTCTGCTGGATGCGGAAACCTGTGGGCGTGCCGAGAGTTAGTATGCTTGCCCATCCTCCAGGAAGATCAAGAATTCACCCTGGACTGAGTCCCTTCTACTGCTGTCAATATGCAGGGATGCACATTTCCTAGCATTGAAGCGGAGCCCCATCTAGTTGGTAGCCCAGCTGGTGACATCGACTATTTGTTGGAAACTCTCTGAGTTGTCTGAAATGAGGACCAGATCGTCTGTATAGGCCAGGATATTTACCCTGTTGCCATACCGGACCTTGTGTGCGAGCAGAATGGGTGGAAATGAATAGAAAAGATGGTCCTTCCAGGGGAGAGGAACGTGTCTGCGAGTAAGCCCAGATGGTGACTGTGAAAAGAGCAGAACTGTGGACACTTCCTATTAGACCTTTGTGCGACAAAGTACATCTAGGGAGTTCTCCGCCTCTGGAAAATGTCCCTCAAATGGACCATTCGTGGTTGGAGAAGGATCTGCTGAGATGATCCACTAACGCATTCTGTGTACCTGGAAGGTGGGACAATTTCTTCTTGACTCCCACATGGAGCGATCAGTTAGATTCTGAGCAGAGGAGCAAGAACCAGCCATCCAACATCAGACAAACCAGAAGCAAAGGAACCCTCAGGGCTGCTGAGCCCTGCCCCCCATCATCCTAAACTACCCTGCCCTACAGTTGCACTCATACATTTGTCCAGCTCTTGTTGCCGGATTCTTTAGGGGTTACTGATTCTATTATTGGTTTTCAATTAGAAGAGCTGGGGATGGTAGGACTCTAGTCCCAGAATCAAGGTTATCAAATTCAAAATCTGGTTGGGAACCCCAGTGTGAACAATGATTACACTCACGTAGAGGGCAAAGCAAAGCTTTAACCACTTATTTTAACACAATTAGGAAAGACATGCATGCTCCAAACCACATAAAAATGTAGCAAAAATAGAGAGAAAGTAATATCTTGTACCATTCCTCACATATACTCACCCCCTTTCTTGGGGATTTGGTGGTCCTGCTCTGTCCTTGGCGTGGCAAATAAGTCCGATGGTCCAGATTCTGCCTTACAGCATGGTCTGGCCTATTAGAGAGCCTAAGGCCTGTCATAAATATTCATACTAATGTCCATCTTCCTCACCCTAATAATATTAGGGTGTCTTTATCCTATAGGTTAGTTAGTATATTAAAGATTTTAGCTTATTACCATATACATCAATTTGTTACCAAGGCAAGTTTGTGGTTAAGCATCTGTCAAGGTATCTCTCATAAAATAGCCAAGTTCAGTGTTCCTGCAGTTACCTGGTATCCTTTTGTACAGAATCTCCCCCTTAAGCACGCTATTCCCAATTCCCCAAAACTCAAGCTGACCATTTGGCCACTTATCTGTGCCAGAGTTCATAGGCCTCAAAGCCTTAGGCTTAAGCTAATGCCTTGTAGGTTCTTTGTGTTACTGATAAGCAAACTAAAATGCTAAAGCTAGCTCTGTGGATTACATGCTCTCTTAAAACAAAATTGTTTGCCCACAAGCGTTCTGTTGGGAGCCTGTTCCAGATCTTAATGTATACTGTGTGCAAATTTTTCCAACTTTTTTACATATTCAGTTACTAGCTTCCTACGCCAGCTTGTGCTCAAACAAATAAGCAAAATTGTATTGCATGAAGAGGCAGTGTGGTCTATGGGATAGGATATTGGCCTGGGACTATGGTGATCTGGGTTCTATTCTTGGGTCTGCCATTGACCTGCTGTGTGATAAGTCACTTCCCCTCTTTGTGCCACCATTTCCCTTCCCACCCTTTGTCTGGAGTGCAAATTTTGTGTACAGAGACACAATCCCTGCCCTAATGCCTAGCAAAATAGACTCCACTTCTCTGTTGCAGCCTCCTAGTGCTACTGTAATATAATGTATTTTCTTATTCTTTGGTTGTTAACTTAATTCTGTGAGACAATCTGAGACAGCAAGAATCAACCTTAGAGCAGTTTAGTGACTACTGAGCTTGAGCAATATGTGCAAAGACACTTTCTAGCCTTGGCAGGGTGAGCACAATGCACCATTTAAAACTAAAGTTCCCTTTCTCCCATCCCCCATAATTCCTTCCTTCCTTGTAGAATTGGAATTTTACAGGTAGGGGGTGGGGGTGAATTTGTTTGCTCTTGTATTAGAACTAGTCGATACTTAACCTTTCAGCAACAGGCATTCTAACTAGTTGGACACTGAATTTTCCCCTCTCCTAATACAAAATATACATATGTTAACCAAGACAAAATCATCCAGTTAATACATTTTAATTATTTTTTGTCCTTGCTCCCTCAGATTTAAGTTACAGCTATGGGAAATTTGGCTGTGTACAGGAGGAAAGTGCATTTGTGTATAGCTTTAGAACAGCAGTTCTCAAACTGTGGATGGGGCCCCCAAAGTTGGTCCTGACCCTGTTTTAATGGGGTCAGCAGGGCTGGTGTTAGAGTTTCTGGGGCCTGTGGTCAAAGCCAAAGCCCTGGGCAGCAGGGCTCAGGTTACAGGACCCCTGCCCGGGGCTGTAGTCCTTGGGTTGCCACTTTGCTGCCCCCCACAAGGTGGCAGGTCTCAGGCACGCTCAGGCGTCAGTCCCCCTCTCCTGGGGTCATGTAGTAATTTTTGGTATCAGAAGGGGGTTGCGGTACAATGAAGTTTGAGAATTCCTGCTTTAGAATATTAGTTTTGCTGTACTAGTCCACTTCATTCCAAAAAATAATACAAACTCATGGGTTTGCATTTAAGTTACTGTTAAGTGGATTATACTAAAATGTTCCTGTAAAAAACAGAGCATTATTTGACAATAATGGAGATTACTCAGACACGTGACAAAAGAATTAACCGTACTTCTCCTCTCTCCCACCTCCCTTAGAGTGTTGCTTGGGCCCAAGATACACTATTACATTAAAATTTGGAGAGCCTAATCACATACTTTGGCCTCCAAGGGGCAAGAGGAGGGCTGTAGGATGGGAAGAGAGAGCTCTTCCAGAATAACTATTTGTAAACCTTCCTTGTTCTAGCTCTCTTTCCTTATTTTACTTATTGAGTGGTTCTTAGCTGTCTACTGGAGACTTACTGATAACTGCAGCTAAGGCTTACCTTGGGGAGCTTGAAGTATTAAATGGTGAAATTCTACTTCTCCTGCAGATTTTAAAAATCACATTAAAAATTGTCAACTCAAAAACCCCCCCTCACTTTAGGAAGTGGTGGGGAGGAAGGATAGCTTTATTGTTAAAGCATCAGAATGAGACTGGCAAAGCTGGTAATCAAACCCAGATCTGAGACATCCTCTGACACCATGGGTGAATCTTAATTCCCTATGTGTGAATACTACTGTCTTTCTTTCATCCTTTGTTTTATGAGCATTTTGGGGCAGAGACTAGTATAAGGAGGCTCTTATCCTAAGGTTGGTTTACACAGGAAAACTCAGAGAAGCTAATCCAAATGAACTAAAGCTGTGAATTTAAGCTGCATTAAACTCCTGTGTTGACATTCAAACCAAATTAAGGCTACTTTTAATTCATTTCAAAGCTATTCAGAATTAGTGTTCCAGGGTAGACAAACCCTTGGTTGCAGCCTCTTCCTGCTAATGCAATACAAACAGTGAGTAAATTATTTTGCAGTAGATGCAGAAATCTGAATTGGCTTTGGTCACGTAAATACCAGAATCACTAACCATTACAGGGAGAATTGATGGGTCATCGCCAGCAGCCGGAACAAAGTTCAGCTGTGACGCTTGCTTAGTCTCACAACTTGATCTAAATTATCTGCATGATTTAGATGGGGAGAAACAGTTTCTAAAGGTGCTAGGACTCAAACCACTTTGGGCTTTACAGAACAACCTCTCCATCTTAAATTACACCTGGAAACAAATGGAGAAGTGCAGTCCATAGAGTGAATGTGTAAAACACCTCAGTTGTGGACCACCACTTAACTAAGCAGTTGGCTTATCAGTCATTGCATTAATGGCTCTGTGCTAGTACATCCA
Organism: Terrapene triunguis; assembly: GCF_002925995.2. Taxonomy (NCBI): domain Eukaryota; kingdom Metazoa; phylum Chordata; order Testudines; family Emydidae; genus Terrapene; species Terrapene triunguis. Next base: position 6,195,367 of record NW_020664409.1, read on the forward strand.
GTATGTTAACCACCCTGCTGAATAGTGATCCATTTTAATATTAACAGCATAATCAGCCCCAGTCAATATCATACAGACTACAGCTCAACAGATGGATTAATGGTTTTTTGTTTTCTTTTCTCCTTACTATTTGAAGGGCCTGAATCCAAAACCTGTCAGAATGAAATAAGCCTCCAGGTTCCAAGCCAGTCTGAATTAAGGCAAAAATTGTCTTCATCATCATCAGCCTGGACTGACTCTGCCAGCCAGGGTACCAGTGAAGTAGAGTCTCCTGTTATCCAGTCTGATGAGGAGGAAGTTCAAGTGGACACTGCCCTTGCTGCTGTAAATACTGAAAGAAAAGGTACTTCAGATGTCAGTGATGAAAGTGACTCTCAGACTGTTTGAATCCTAGCACCATATCTTCTAAGAATCTTTGACTTTTGAATGAAGAGCTCGCCCATGTTGTAGGAATTAGTTAACTAATCATGAAAGTCTATAATGTTGCCAGCCATGTGGATTTTTTTTTAAATTGCCTAAACCACACACTTTATTATTAAAGTTTTGGGGTTTTTTGGAGCAGTCAAGCTTTGTATATACTGTGTATAGAACTAACAGGGAGATTGGATAATCTTTAAATTCCTTAACACTGATGTCACAATGTTCCTTATCTGCATGTTTGAGCTATGTAGCTGAAGATAGAAGATTCACAAACAAAACCTTACATGCTGCCAAAGACACTGATGCAGCAGCATCCACTCCCCCCATGTTGAATTTATTGGGATAACTTTAGCTACAAATGAAAGATACTTACCAAGGGATGGGAGCTGCACATTGAAATCTTACCCTTCTGCTGGAGCAGCCATCTTAGCACTGTTATAAGCATGCTCCTTTCGTTGAATAAAGTATTTCTACCCCAGCCTTGTCTTCCTACTTATACCAAAACATTTTCTGCAAGTTAATTTTATAATGGGTATTTTGGGAGAATCACTTAGTGATTAGAAAACCTAATCATGCAGCTTTTGCTTTGTTGCCTAATCTGCTATTCTACAGTAACTTCAGTTTGACCACATCTTGATAGAAAAATTTAGGGAAAAAATGACTGCACCATGACTTAACTCTAGTGTGGACCTCCTACAAATTTAAACAGTGGGGTGGATCTGCCCTCCTAACAAAGACCCTGAGAGCTGAAGAGCCTCATTCTGCTTATCAATATGAAGCTGCTCCTGCACTGAGGGACAGGGAAATCTAGCCTAAGGAAGCTAAAAGTAAAAGGTGACTGGCAACAGGCAGACGTTACCTTCCAAAAGACCTACCAGAAAGGAGGTTAGTGGCTTGGAAAGAGGTAGTCCCCACATCCAGCCAGCTGGGAACTGGCCAGTTTCCTAAGGATTCAGCTGTTTTGCTTGCTTTTTGGGAGAGTGTTTCCTGTCTTAGCACTGTGAAATTAAATCTGGAAACAAACTTTTGCATGATAAATTAACTTATTTCAATTTAATGAATGAGATTAAAAGTCTAACCCTTTCTTAAAGAAATAGCTCATTTCACTCGCTCACCTCCCAGAAGACAGACAAAGTGTCCAAAAAAAGTTTTGTTTTTATTAAACCTTGTAGTACAAACCTGAAAAGTAAACAAAAACTGGCAATAAACAACATGAAGTCTTTCCTTACAAGGAAAGAGAGCAGAGCAGCGCTAATAAATTAAATGTCAAACTGTAAGCCATTGTCAGAAGTTTACTGTCAAGAGGGAAAAGTACACAGCAAGGCCATAAAAACCAGACAACCACATTTAAAAAACACTTGACTCTGTTTATGTTATTGTTAAATATTCCAAAACAGTTCAGTCTTCTGCAACAACAACCAACAAATTGTATTATAGGACTTTCCTGACAGTCACCACTGGCAAGCTCAGTGCAATATGGGTAGCTACGGTATTGTTGAATTCAATTATGAAACAAAACAGTTTGTGAAAACATTTTCCCTTTTTTATTCCACACATACTGTACACACAACCAGAAAAGGGCAACAGCTACTCCATTATTATTTTTTGTTGTTGTTCAGTGATGTAAGCAGCACTTATAAATGTTACAAGAAAAACCCTGTAAGCATCCAATCCAACCGATGAAGAAAGTGAAACGTAAGGCTTTTCTTCATCTTGTCTCTATACCACCCCACCCCCCACCCCAAGAAAAGGCTCAAGTATTTAAAACAATTTACAGGCGTATGTACAAAAGGTGTGATTTTTTTTTTTTGTTACAATATGAAGAGAAAAAATAGACAAGATGAGAGCAAATGCATTTTCACATTCAAAAGAAAGATGCAGACCTGCTAGTGGCTCTAAATGTGATCATATAATGAAAAATTCAAAACAAAAATTAATGCTGACTGTGTAGAGATGTGAAAAACAGCAGTGGAATGGAAATGGAATGTTAGAAAGATTGCACGTCTATGACAAAGAAGCACTTATGGCTTCAATCACTTTTTTATTTTTTAAAGGATGCTATTGAAGGGTTTTTGATAAAGTAGCCAACAGCACCAAAAAATAACAGAATGGATTTCCTAATGAAATCAGGCACAGTTTTCCCTCATTTGACTCCCTCAAAGCAGGCAGTCTTTTTTCCTTCTCTCCCCCCCCACCCTCCCTCCCTCAAACAGATGCATAGTGATGTGCTGGTAAAAGAGAACATATTTACTCCAAATCTCCTCATTTTGCTTATGGTTAGGAAACAAAGTCCATCTTCAGCTGCCATAACCTCCCAAAGAAAGTGTGTATTCTCCAATTTAAAAAATTACAAAACTCATCTTGCCTGTGACAGAATAAAAGACAGCCAAAGTAAATTCTTTCAAGTTTTGTTCCTATCCCTTTTCTCTCTAGAAAATCTGCTCACATGACTGGAGAACAAATTATAAAACACATCAAACTTTAACCTATTCAAAAATGGGTTAAAAGCCTTTTTTCACAGTTACCAAAAAAGGCTTTTTTCAGCCATAGGGCCAGTACAAATTAATATTTTATCAGCCCCCTTGCCGGTTTTAAAACAGTGAACATACGGCAGTTTAAAAAAATTTGACTGCTGTATATAACTATCCTAAGTACAAAAAAAATTCAACAGTTTAATGCTAAAACAAAATTAGTTCTCTAAAACCAGAAGAAAATCTTCTTTAGAGCTAGTGCAAAGACAGCTTGTATTCTACAGCAAGTACTCCAAACTATGGTATAATAATTACAAAAAAATATATATAAATTGACAAAATGAGTGTTGGCATCTTCAGGATTAACTTGAAGCACTTTTGGATGAACTGGAGGATGAAAGCCTAGATGATGGCACGTCGACTGTTGCTCTCTTACGAGGTCCTCTTTTTGGTGTAGGCTTGCTGATACAGTTCTCGATGTTGCCATTTTTACCAGAGACTTTCCCACAGAGATTGACTAGACCGATTATTTGTTCCTGTTCAGAGAGGGGAAAAAACAACAAAGTTAATATCTTGTTTCTCTCTTTTCTCAGCTGCCTAAAATACTGGTTTTAAAAGCAATCCTATTAACAGAATCCTGGCAGAGATGTTATGTTCAGTATCTTAGAACTGTGAGGGTTGAGAAGGTTCTCAAACAATCCTATTTGCTGCTCAGCCCCCCCACTAAACTTAAAGACAGTAGTCTGAAAAAGGAGACATTGCACAAAATTCCAAGCTCTAAATACAGTAGTTTGTAGAGAATCTGGCAACAGAATAAAGAGACATGAGTAGCACTGCGCCCCTGTGCACTAGGGTGCAATGCCGGGAGCTGGGGCAAGACCCACTGCAGGCTCACTCTCCAGCCCCCTCATTGGGCTGGGATTACTCACTCAAATTTGAAGTCACGCTACTCATAAGATTTTCATCACTGTGCCAAATCTGCAGCCCCAGCCATACATTAGAAACAGCTGAAAGATCAGAGTCTCAAAATGCTTGGAACACTGAAAGACTGATTACACAGAGCTGCTCCTGCCACCCACAGGTCCTGCTAACAACAAACTGCTTCTTCCTGATGTGTGAACGAGTACAGCTCCTAAACCCCCCTCTGTCCAGCAGCCTCTCTGCTGCTGCAATTGTTAAGTCTTCTGTTCTCCAGCATCACTCCTAAACTACTGAATCACATTGTGCTGATTTGGTTTCTAACTTGCCTCAAATCACTACTGTGACTCCATCCACCAACACTACAAGATTACCAGTAAAGTTTCAGGCTGGACTCATGGTATGTCAAATTTACTTTTATTTAGTGAGAGCTTGTATTGAAGTTACTGTAAATTGACAAATGAAAGTACATCATAATTTACAAGGGTCCCAACCCAATAAATACCTCCCCCCGAATACACCCCACCTTTACAGTTGATGAGTTACAGCTCTTCTAACTGAGGTGAGCTTGTATTTTCTCTTTTTATTTATAGTGTTTTGATGGCCAACATGCCAGCAATAAGCATATTCCTGCTCTACCAGAAATTGCATGCAAGCTTTCCTGACTACCTGGAGCCTCTGTCAGACTAGGCAGGAGCCAGGAAATAAGTCTAGGCTGAAATATCCAACTCTGGAGGCCATCTGGCATCACCATCCTCAAGAATGCAAACTATATTGTACAGACCTCATCATAACGATACATCATTTTCAGTCCCCGACAAGTCTTCTGTTTTTCCACATGCCGGAGGGCACATTCCAGGCAGAAGACAACATTTTCATTCTCCTGTACGACCTAACAAAAATACAGATAGAAAACATTAATATGATTCAAATCACAGTCACATTTAACACACGTGGCATACCCAAAATTGGGGGTTTTTCTGGGGTGGGGAGCAGGAGGAGAGAGGGAAAATAGAAGAACTTGTGCTAAGTGACTGGAGTAGGTGGGATATCCAAATTAATACAAAGACAAAGTTTGTGCTGACTTTCTTCTCTTCCCCTCCCCACCAAGTATTTATTTGAGTATTTAGCCATCATCATGGACAAATACCACGTCTTTAAAAAGAATGAGGTTAATGAATCTCCCTGGCTCCAGGAAAAGCATACAAGTCCAAGTGATTTGCTGCACCCACTGCTGAGAAAAAAATGTTCACAGGTGCACCTGCTGCCAAACCACCTTGAGATAAGTGCTCATAATAACCCAAGGCCTGCTCAGCATTTGAATGAGACCCCTCCACTTCAAGTGTCCTGCTCACCCAGTGCCCCATTTCATTCTGTGGCAGGTGCCAGTCTTTGGGATGAAGCATAACAGAAAACCTGGCCATCTGAGGGATTTAGTTACACAAGAGCCCTTCTCCCAAGAGGGGGCTGCCATGAAATTCTTTACAAATTCCAGTGTTTGTTTACACTGAAGCTACTTAAATTCCCCCTGCAGTTTCAATAGGATAAAGCAATGTTCACTTCTTATCCTAAACCCTAGGATACTAATGCTTTGTGGTGTTAAACTATTGAGGTATTCTGCCAAAGGGTGGCAGAGGTATTTCTGAATACAGGATATTGTTGCAAGGTGCTGTGGAATCTCTCTGGATAAAAAGTGCTACAGAATTCTAAGATACTGTTAGGAGCTGAGCTGTCTTGACAAGACTCTGAAGGCAGCATAGCCCTCTGTTACTATATTGCATACCAGTGGCAGAAGGATAAGCAAGAGATAATTTAAAGGATGGGATGAGCTAAAGATGATGAAGGAGAAAGTGCCTATTGCATTTTGTGTACTACAAGCAATCTAAATAATAAAAAAAACAGCAATAATAATGAACAGACACAAGCTATACCGTGAGTACACAGCTCTATCAGCATCTTCCATTTAATCCTCACAATTTCTTGCAAGGCAACTCCTTTGAACAGTAGTTCTACCATTAATTCAAACCATGTCTTGAATGGTGATAAACTGGGGACTGCTTTTAAATACAATGTAAAGCCGTGGTTCTGCTCTGAAAAATAACTAAAATAAGCACCATAGGGTTCCCTATTTACTGTCTCTCTCTGAGTTCAGATAAAAGTTGCTCAGTTTGGAAGTACAATGATGGTTTTATAACTGCCAGTTCTGCAAACTCAGCCGGGGTCTTGATTAAATTAATAAAGATGCTGCAAGACAAACTCTTCCCTCACTTACACAACCTCACTGGCGTCAGTGAAGTTGGACAGGTTTAAATTAGTAAAGAATCTGACCCTGTAATTGGAATTTAGTTCATAAAGATTCTGTTGTGGATCCCTGAACTAGAGTTGAATCTCTCTCTCTCTCTCTCTCTTGGAATTACTGGCTATACAAGTGCCACCAGAAGAATATATATTTCTATTGTTCAACTGAGCTGCTAAAATGGAATACAAGAGTATCATTTTTACATGGTAATTTTTCAGAGCAGAATTGCACTTTAAAGCTAGTTCAGGCTAACTCTGCTTAACATGGTTTAGCCCACCAGACATAACCAGTCCTTGTCCAGAGGGAGTTTAAAAATCCAACATGGTTAGCCTAGGAAACCTCATTTTTAACAGCAACAGGCTGTTTTGTTTTCTTCAAAGAAACAAATCCAAACAAGGAAGGAGGAGAAACAGAAAATTTGCTCACACCTGGGGTTCAGCCCAGTCCTATGACCCGTGGTGTGGACTTTTGGCACTATTTGATGATTTTCTTTAAGTCCTAGCTTCTGGAATCAGGTGATTACATGAGAAACACAGCTTCATTTAAAAACCACCACCCTCACCACAAGTTTATCACTCTCGGAGTTGCAGAGAAAAACTTGAGAATGTGACATGAATGCACCTTAAGGGCTCCAGACCCCTACATTTATTTTTAAAAAAAAACCTCAGTTTTTTAGCCAATCACATGATTTTTGAATACTTGCATTGGCATTACTGACACAGATAGTCACCCTCTTTTGCTGACTCAGTCAAGTTACCGCCCTTCCTCTGCAAGGAGGAGGAAGCTGAGCTAAGATTAACCCTTTGTTCACCAGGGATTCGTTAGCAACCCCCATTTCCAATTCTTTCTAGGAAAATGAAATCTAGACCTTTTTTGAGTGTGGCTCTTGGTAGTGCAGTACATGATTTTGCAGCTGCTGGGCTATGGTGTGTTAGTCCACACACGAGGGATATAAATTCTAGGGCACAGTAGCATGTTGTGCATTAACTGGTACATGTCGAACCTGCTGGAGGGGGCAAAAAGTTCCCTAATGCATGTTAACATAGTAGTGTTTGAAACAGGACTAGATTAATGTGCAGTAGGGAACTTCTAGTGCATACCAGCAGGATCCACATGGGCCAGTTAGCATGCAACTTGCTAGTGTGCACTAAAATTTGCACCCATCTAGTGCAAACTAATGTATCATGAAGAGAAGCCCATTGTGTCTGTTTGTCTAACGCTTACAGTTTAATAGAAACCAGGCTGAAGACGAAGCAATGGTTACTGAGTCAGTAGTGCTGTAGGCATACTAAGGGTTTTCCTCACCATAGAAAGGTAACATAGGTGCTGGCAAATCTGACACCTCCTCTCCGACGTCTCGAACTGCAACCACTTTCGAGGCTTTTTCTTTCCATCCACCCCCGAGCTACTGCTGTCATGGCTCCCATAGCGGGCTGAAGAATGGAGGCCTGCCTCGTAAAGCTGCCGCCGCTGCCTCAGTTCTGTGTCCCTGTGAATATTTTATGAAGTTAGCAAGCTGGCATCTCCCATGCAATACTGCAAAGCTACACTCAGGAGATCTCATACAATGATCGCCATTGAAACCTTAATCACACACAGCCAAACCGTTTGCGTCATCTCCGTGTTGGTGCTATTCCCTATACCTGGAACGGGAAATGCAGCCAACATCACAGTAAGACTGGAGCTGCTTTTGCAGTCAGAGATTTTAACAGCAACCATTGTATCAAACCAGTGGTTCTCAAACCGACACACGGAACCTTGTGACAGTAGAGCACTGCTTGAGAGTCTGGAAGGGAGCTGCTGGCTCATGTGGTAGCAGCAAACATGCCCGCCCTTCCTCAAGTTGCCAAGAGCCACCATGAGGAGGGAGCCACTACTGCCAGGAGGGGTAGCATAGCCGCCTTCACCAGGAGGTGGAGATGACCCAGGGAGCAGGCCCAGTGCTTGTGCTGAAAGGCAAAGATCTTGCTGCACACCCAGGGGAAAGAGAAGAGAGAGCGCATTTGTAATGAAGACAGTGTAAAAGGTTGTGTGCAACTAGCGTGACCAGATGTCCTGATTTTATAGGGACAGTCCCAATATTTGGGGCTTTTTATTTTTTTTAAATATGGGCTCCTATTACCCCCCACCCCCGGTCCCGATTTTTCACACTTGGTATCTGGTCACCGTATATGCAACACCTGTGCTGAGCTATGCAGCACTAGGAGACAGCAGGGGATGGGTCTGAGCTGTGCTTGAGTGAGGAGAGGAGGTCTGGAAAGACTTAGCAGCTGGAAGGGTGAAGAAGCTAAGCACAGGTACAGAGAGAGCTAAGCAATGGGGGGTTGGGGAGAGGGGAGAGGGGACAGGGGCCAAGCTAAACAAATGGGAAGATTGAGCAATCAGAGGAGGAGGCAGCAAGAGACTCAGAACCAGGACAAACAGGAGACCCTATAAAAAGTAACAGAGGGTCCTGTGGCACCTTTAAGACTAACAGATGTATTGGAGCATCAGCTTTCATGGGTGAATGCCCACTTCGTCGGATGCAGCATTCACCCACGAAAGCTGATGCTCCAATACTTCTGTTAGTCTTAAAGGTGCCATAGGACTCTCTGTTGCTTTTTACAGATCCAGACTAACACGGCTACCCCTCTGATACAGGAGACCCTATGTATTTCTACACTGGAGCTAGAAATGTGCCTCCCAGCTGGGTAGACAGATTCGTGCTAGCTTCACTTGAGCTAGCATGCTGTGAATAGCACTGTGGATGTTGCGACTCCAGCGGAGACGGGGGCTAGTAACCCAAGCTCAGACCCAGGGGGTCAAGCAGGCTTGAGAGCCCAAGCTGCTGCCCAAGCCACAACATCCACACTGCTATGTTTAGCATGCTAGCTCAAGCAGAACTAGAGCTAGTCTGTCTACACAGGCTGATGGACTTGCTCGCAGCTGCAGATTAAACAGAGCTGTTAGGGTTTGGTTTGGTTTTTCACATAAGCAGGCGCAGGGATGACCAAGGTCCTTCAGAGGATCCCGACCTTAAGAAGTTACCCAGAATATGAACAAGTTTGAGAACCACTCTGATAAAGGCCAATGTGGCATTTCAACAGCAAGCACTAACATTTTTGTTCCTCATTGCACAATTGCAGGCTTTCTTCCCTTCAAGGAAAAAAAAATGCATGTGGATTCTATGAGTCCCACTGGGGAACTGGCTTCAGGGAGCATGTTCTAGCACACCTGGAAATAAATTTCCCTCTTGCAATTCACTCTGAACACTAATACAAATAATTGTGTAGGGGTTTTTTTTCCCCCCTTAATCTGGAATATTTCCAGTAACATATTAATATTAGTTTGTTAAATACAATTTGTAGATTCCAGACATCTTGATTACTCGATGTACTACGACCAGCACTACCCAGTTGTCACAAACTTGAAAGATAGGTAGCGACGCTACATGGTAGGGAACAAAAGAGAAGATCATTACATCGGAAGCCAGCTGACATGGTATCATGTTTCCTTTCCCCCCTTCTTAAACCTTCCTACCTCAAGAGAAACCCTAAATATGGTTCCTTAATCACTGTAGGGAGAAAAAAGGAGTGTGAAGTTATTCCTATCCAACTGCTAGTGCACAACACGTTGCCACCAGTACAGAAGCTCCTGATTTACCCAATGGTAAAAAGAGTTTGCCCTATGTAAAAATATAAACCCTTTGATGCTACAAAAAAAGGGATGTTATTTTACAGCAAGATATCCTAACCACTGGCACTCGGACATCAAATACAGCCAAGGAAGTTTCTTCTACACATGGCTGTGCCTAAGCAGGTTTGCTGGGTCAGTGATTGCTAGATTTGACTCAGATTGTTACTTAAACTGTGTCACCGTCAGAATTTCTCTGTGAAACACAGGGTACATGAAACAGATGCCTTGTTCTGTTACCTGAGCTCTCCAAGAAGTGCCGATATTGTAGTGAGAGTCGGTCCATTTTCCTTTTTTGCTTCTGCCGTTGCAATCTGATAAAGCAACTTTTCCATTGAAAATGGTTTGGCTATACGTCGCTGCTTCATTTCCTGAGTTAACAGATTTCCAAGTTAGTTCTTGAGTAAAATTAAATGAAAAAATAATTTGCATAAATTTAACGCAGAACAAAGTTAGATTTTTCTTTGGTTGTTTTTTTAAAGCTATATGTTTCCTGTTAAAGGGCTGTGAATGAAGACTTCCTGCATCTGCTCTAGGTTAAGCAATGTGACAGAACAAAACACTGAAGCCTAAACCTGGCTATGGCAGACAAACAAATGTGCTACAAAAGTGCCATGGAGTGGTGTTCCCTAAAGAGAAAATTTTATATACCTTCAAATTAATGCTCACCAATACAAGGCATTGAGACAAGAAAAGTCTCCGTAAAACACAATGCTCTTTACAGCTAAGAAGTCAATCTTCTACGTTTTTTTGTTACTGATTCTTTTCCTTAAATTTTTTGACTACTTTATTGTGAAATCTAATACTGAAACAATTAAGTTAGACAAAGTCCATCCAGGACAAATTCATTCAGATATTAAATATTTTATTTAAGTATCTGGCCGATACTCCAGTGCCAACTGACTTTCCCCACATTTCAAGTCCACATCTTATTAGAGACAGAAAATCATATTCAATTAGCAGGAAAGACAGTAGGTATAGATGTCAAGAAACTGAAGAAAAGAAGGGCAGAGAAACAAATCACAATACTACCTCCTGAAATCAATGGGAGTCTTTTTATTGACCTCACTAGGATCTGGATTGGGACCCCTACGCACAGAATAAATACATAATCCATATTGGTTCATCAAGCCCACACCCTCTCTGTATTCCCTCCTAAAGACTCATTTGTTCTGCAATGCCCACTAGAAGTGAACCAAACCAATCACTTAAATATTCCTTCCTTTGAGGTCCCCAGTATGGTCAGTATTCCCCATTTCTGTCTTTTTGGGCAGGGTCTGGCTTAGTTTTGAGTCTCTTACAGCATCAAACATGTTGGCATTTAAGAAATAATAAATACAAAACAATGAATAGGAAGTCAGGTCCTATCTTCCTAAGCAAATGCTCTTGGTACTTTCTTTCTCACTGAAAGTATCCCAGAATGCACCATTCTGTGACAAAACAAATATCGCAGATTGCATGGTTAAAGTGAGACTTCTTATATGAGTAATGACACTATCTGGGATATCTTCAGTGAACATGGAAACGCCAAAATGGACACACAATGCAAGTGAAGAGAAAAATGTTTGTTAAACCAGGTTCTCTGTGCTGGAGTCAGAGTGCAGTTGGGATGAGTGTGTTGGTATGAATGGCATATAGCTTGTTCAGATGCATCTTGGATTTTCTTAGGCCTATTTACATAGCTCATGGCTGTGAAAAATATTGTGCTCTCTGTGATGCAGTTAGGTTGACCCCACTGTAAACACAGCGAAGTCGACAGAAGAATTCTTCCATCAACCTAGCTACCGCCTCTCAAGCAGGTGGATTTACAAGAGTGATTGAAGAACCCCTTCCATCACTAAGGGTCTGTGCTGCAGTGACATAGCTGTTATGCTGCAGCTGTGCCACTGTAGCACTTGTAGTGTAGACATACCCTTAGTGAGCTGATTGAGTTCCTCTCTATGGTGACAGAGTAGCTGAGGCAGATTTTTCTCTGCTGGACATTGGAGGGAAAAGTATTAAATGTTTTGTTATTTAGCTACTGGTAATATTTGTTCACCCTATGAAATGTATTTGAGTGGCAAGGTACAGTAGCCTCAGGCTGGGAGGCCACATTTAAATTGGAAAGAGGAGAACGATAAGACAGAGCCATCATAAGTTGTGACTGATCTGCATCTGATGGAATGAGAGTTCCACAGATTGTTGCTGAAGTATCAGTCCTAAAATGCATGGTTTGCAGCACAGGGGAATGTTACAAGATGAAGGGCTGGACTTTTAAATTCTTCGTCAGCCCATCTGACAAAAATTTCAAATAGACTTCTCTGTCTGTGCCAAATTTCCTTAAATGCAATCTGCTAGTTCAGAGAAGGACACGGATTGTTATCTTAGGTTCACAAAAGCAGTCAGATTAGTCAAACATCACAATCCAATTCCTGATCTGGAATTTCAGATTTCCTTAGAAAAGAAATCTCTGAGGAGTCAAGCCAAAATATAACATGGAACAAGCTACCAACACTATACAGTGCAATATATATAAAATAAAATCACAACAGCTAATAATAAGAGCAAAGTCAACATGTAATCAAAGCAGATGACAAACTATCAGTGTTATTGTCCAGAATTGTAAGAAGACTAGATATGCATATGGCTGTCAGTCAATTCATTAACAACCTGAAGGAGGAATTTTGATGCCTACATAACAGATCTCTGAAAAGCACGAAGTCGGTCTTTGAAAGTGACAAAATATCTCTCCTCAAAGTGAAGGAACCAAGGAGGAATTTCCAGGGCTTAAAGGGGAGCTGAGAAGGTAGCATGGTTTGAAAGGGGGGTAGGGGTGGGAGGAGAAGGAATAGAGGTTTCCAAGGTTATATTTTGATATAACTATATATCTAGATTCTTTTAAAGTTTGTGAAAGGTAGAACATCAGATTCCAAGGTAGGTTATCACAGTTAGAATCACTTGAATTTTCAAATCAAGTTATATTCATCTAGTGCCAAGCTCGTTAATCAAAAGAAACTCTTCTTTAGATTTTTGGGACACCAAGCAGAGATTTTCAATCATCCCTAAGTAACAATCTCTATCCCTTAGGACACTGGCTTTTTCCACAACTGACAGTCAAACACACGCTTAGGAAGACCCTTTCTTTGTATGTCGAGTTTATAACAGTGTTGTTCCAGTCACTGAAGGGTTAAATCAGGATCCTATTCCATCCACATAAAAAATAAAAAAAATGCAACATGGCTTTCATCTTACCACTTTGTTACTTTAAAATATGTTTTACATTAAACAGACTTGGAAGAATGCTACTTACCAAGAACACAAGAAAACTAAAATCTGGTCTGGGCAAATGAAACTTACTGCCTAATAGTCATGCTGCTGTTCTCAAATTAAAAATGCTGGGTGTACTGACCATTTGACTTGAGGCTGAAAATGAAGATCGATCCTGGCTTATGTGTAAATGCCACCAAAGTACATATGCAGCCCATATTGCATTTCAGGGGAGGAGGTAATTAGTAAAAAACGTTCTTGCCCCAAAAAACTGACTACGTGGAGGCCAAGGAGATATTTAGCTAAGCAGCATGCTGGGCGTGCACATCAGCCATTTGTTTCCGCAGGTCAATGGCATGTCACTCAGAGGTATGAAAAGGATGCAGGAAGCTAGTTTTGCTTTCAGCTTCAGGTCAGATGTGTTGGTCAATCTGCCTAGGAATTTTAAGTTCAAGTCAAATCAGATCAGCAGCTAGTTACTGATGAAGGGTCAAACGGACAGACAAACATAATATAGCTGTAAAAATTGATTGATTACTCCACATCCCCCAAATTAGCCATATTTTTATCAGATCTTTATATTTGAGATTCAAATAGTCCTTGGACAAGTTGCCTTAAACAAATCTAGTAAGCATAATATATTGTTGACAGCTCATTAGGAATTTTCCCAAGTGTCCTTGTGAATGATTACAACTCTAACTCTAAACTAAACTTATGCCATTTTCAGACCTAGGTTATGAACCCATTTTAAACTCCATTTTTCACCTTACCTTGGCAGTTTTAAAACCCATACTTGTCCACTGGGTGGTAGCAAAGTGCACTGTTTCAGAAACACTGTAGCCACAACACACTTTAGACACAAAGGATCCTGGAAAACAGACAACGAACTGCCCACTCTGCTGTACAGTACGGTGCACCTTGATCCCCTCTTTGCACAAGACCTCTGGGGAGATCTAGAGAGAATAAAAATATGAGATAAAGTTTGAATCCTTTTTTATAGTTAGATCCCCTCTTCATTGGGCACCGCCATGCATTGCTTGCTATGGAAGGGTGATCACATGTAATACCGACACCTCATTAATTTGATCTCATCCACCATGCCCAATATGAAACACTGAATTTCCAGTGTTCAGAATGTCAAGTACTGGGGGTGGAGGTGCAGTTACAACAGTGAAGGCTTTATCTGAAAGTACCACTTTAAAATTTCACTTGCCAACAGCTTCAACCACATTACATGAAAACACGGTGTGATTTAAAACAAATAACTAGCAGGTTTGGCACTTCACCCCACTAGTTTTTCTTTACAGAAATACAGTTGCCTTTGTTAAAGTAACTAAGCCATTCTAAAGATGCTCAGAGAATAAATCTGCCTTTCAAGGCCTAAGCAGATCTATTTTATATATAAAACATATTTAGCATCTAAAAGCATATTATATTACATGCGTGCTACATAAGACATGTTAAACACTTGAAGCTAAGAACAGTTTAAGGAATTTACTATTACACAGAATTCCTGGTTTCAATAAACAAGGCCTAGAAAATATCAACACACCTGAAAAACACCAAAAGTTAATCTACTATGCCTCACTTGTCCTTTCCCAGTTTTACAACATCAAAGTTCCCTATTAATGAATGGCCAAAAATTTAAGACTGGCACAGAGCTCCAGGTCAGCATAACTTACATCCTAAAAATGTAGCTTTCTAGTACAACATAAGAACAGCCACACTAGGTCAGACCAATGGTCCACATAGCCCAGTATCCTGTCTTCTGACAGTAGCCAATGCTAGATGCTTCTGAGAGAATGAACAGAACAGGTAATCAGCGAGTGATCTGTCCCCATCATCCACTCCCAGCTTCTGGCAGTCAGAAGCTACAGACACCTAGAGCATGGGGTTGCATCCCTGACCATCCTGGCTAATGGCCATTGATGGACCTATCCTCCACGAACTTACCTAATTCTTTTTTGAACACTGTTATACTTTTGGCCTTCACAACATCCCTGGCAGAGAGTACCACTGGTCGACTGTGTATTGTTTGAAGTAGTACTTCCTTTTGTTTGTTTTAAACCTGCTGCCTACTGATTTCATTGGGTGACACCTGGTTCTTGTGTTATGTGAGGGAGTAAATAACATTTCCTTATTCACTTTTTCCACACCAGTCAAGATTTTATAGACCTCTATCATATACCTTTGTTATCTTTTTTCCAAGCTGGAAAGTCCCAGTCTTTTTAACCTCTCTTCATACGGAACCTGTTCCACACCCTTAATCATTTTAGTTGCCCTTCTCTGTACCTTTTCCAATTCCAATATATCTTTTTTGAGATGGGGTGTCCAGATCTGCACAAAGTATTCTAAATGTGGGTGTACCATGGATTTATAGAGAGACATTATATTTTCTGTCTTGTTATCGATCCCTTTTCCAATGGTTCCTAACATTGTTATCTTTTTTGACTGCCACTGCACGTTGAGCAGATGTTTTCAGAGAACTATCCACACTGACTCCAAGATCTCTTTACTGAGTGGTAACAGCTAATTTAGACCCCATCATTTTGTATGTACAGTTGGGATTATGTTTTCTAATAAGAATTACTTTGCATCTATCAACATTGAATTTCATCTGCCATTTTGTTGCCCAGTCACCCAGTTTCGTGACATCCCTTTGTAACACTTCACAGTCTGCTTTGGACTTAACTATCTTGAGTAATTTGTATCATCTGCAAACTTTGCCACCTCACTGTTTATCCCTTTTTCCAGATCATTTATGAGTATGTTGAACAGGACTGGTCCCAGTACAGACCCCTGGGGGACACCATTATTTACCTCTCTCCACTCTGAAAACTGACTATTTATTCCTACCCTTTGTTTCCTACCTTTTAACTAGTTACTAATCCATGAGAAGACCTTCTCTCTTATCCCATGACTGCTTATTTTGCTTCAGAGCCTTTGGTGCAGAACCTTGTGAAAGACTTTCTGAAAGCCTGTGTACACTATATCCACTGGATCAGACGCTGATTTAAACGTAGGTTACATACCACAGTTAGTAGTTCTGCAATTTCATATTTGAGTTCCTTTGGAACTTTTGGGTGAATACCATCTGCTCCTGATGACTTACTGTTTAATTGATCAGTTTGTTTGAAACCCTCCTCTAATGACACCTCAATCTGGAACAGTTCCTCAGATTTGTCACCTAAAAAGAATGACTTGGGTGTAGGAATCTCCCTCACATCCTCTTTAGTGAAGACTGATGCAAAGAATTAATTTAGTTTCCCTGCAATGGCCTTATCTTCCTGGAGTGCTCCTTTAGCACCTCAATCGTCCAGTGGCCCCACTGATTGTTTAGCAGGCTTCCTGCTCCTGATGTACACCTCTACCCCGATATAACGCTGTCTTCGGGAGCCAAAAAATCTTACCGCGTTATAGGTGAAACCGCGTTATATCGAACTTGCTTTGATCCACTGGAGTGCGCAGTCCCCCCCTGGAGCGCTGCTTTACCGCGTTATATCAGGGTAGAGGTGTACTTAAAAGATTTTTTGCTCTTCGTCTCTGGCTAGTTGTTCTTCAAATTCTTTTTTGGCCTGCCTAATTACACTTTTACACTTGGCTTGCCAGAGTTTATTCTCCTTTCTATTTTCCTCAATATGATTTAACTTCCAATTTTTAAAGGATGCTTTTTTGCCTCTAACCATTTCTTTTACTTTGTTGTTTAGCCATGGTAGCATTTTTTTGGTCCTCTATGTTTTTAAAATTGGGGTATACATTTAATTTGAGCCTCTATGATGGTGTTTTTAAAAGGTTTCCAAGCATCTTGCAGACACTTCACTTTGGGGACTGTACCTTTTAGTTTCTGTTTAACTAGCTTCCTCATTTTTGTGTAATTCCCCTTTCTGAAATTAAATGCTACTGTGGTGGGCTTCTTGGGTATAATCCCCCCTGGGATATTAAATTTATTTATATTATAGTCACTATTAACAAGTGGTTCAGCTATATTCACCTCTTGGACCAGATCCTGTGTGCAACTTAGGACTAAATCAAGAATTGTTTCTCCTCTTGTGGATTCCAAGACTATCTGCTCCAAGAAGCAGTCATTTAAGGTGTCAAGAAATTTCATCTCTGCATCCCGTCCTGAGGTGACATTTACCCAGTCAATATGGGGATAGTTGAAATCCCCTGTTATTACTGGGTTTTTTATTTTTGTAGCCTCTCTAATCGACCTGAGCATTTCATAGTCATCATTCTGGTCAGTAGTATATTCCTACTGCTATAATCTTATTAGTCAAGCCTGGAATTTCTATCCCGAGAGATAGTTAGCTTTTCTTTTTTAACAGCTTATTTGACAAAGCACCAAGGGAAAAAAGCCTATTAAATTTGCATTTTTAAATGCTTAAAATAGGAAATTAGAGAGACAAGGTGGATGAGGTAATATATGTTATTGGATCAACTTCTGTAAGTGAGAGAGACCAGCTTGTAAATTCAAAAGCTTGTCTCACTCATCACCAGAAGTTGGTCCAATAAAAAAATAGTACCTCACCCATCTTGTCTCTCTCATATCCTGGGATCGACACAGCTACAACACCACTGCATACAGAAAACAGGAAGTATCAACTATACAGTAAACAAAGGAGCTGAACTCTAAGTACTACTCATATCCATGACTGACATCGTAAAAGACAACAGGGACTCATCTGCCATGACGGAGATTCCATTCGTGAAAATATTGGACATATGTATATTTTACATGTTTAAATGGATTGTGGGTGCTTTTGAAAAGAATGGACATTTACTGCCATGCAGGGTTAACCTTTATTTCAGCATTTTGGCATTCTGTAGAATTGGAAAATACTGGAAATATTGTGTGGCAAATGCTGCTGCGGGTAGCAAGGGTCCTGACTTTACTGGCAAAGTTTTTCTTTTTAAAATCAAAAGCAATAAAATGTGTGAATTAAAAAAAAAAAAAAAAAAAAACATTCTTCTGATTAACATTGGATTCTCACAGATACAAAACAAAATTCAGCTTACCATAACATTGCTTTCAAGCATTTCCAGCCCTGGAGTGCCATTGGCTTGCAGCAGGGTATGTACCACATCATCAAGTTTGTTCTCTTCCGCAGCAGGAATGCAATACCTGTTTGTTTTAAAGAGAAAATAGAGCATTTACTATGTAGTAAATGGTGTTCAGCATCGGATTGATCAAATCCACTCCAAAACGAAAAGCAAGTGGAAAAAAATTAAAACAGTTCCTCCCAGCTGTTTTGGCAAGATGCTTCAGATTCATGGAAAGTTATTTATTTGGACTCAAACCTACAGTATTTACCATACTCAAAGGAAAAGAAAAGGTTGAAATGATTACAAGCTATCCCCAAAGCAGAACATGTGACAACTCACTACTCTACAAAATCAGAGAGGAGAGAATCAGTAACATCCTGACATCCCCAGTACCAAGGATATCAGCAATCAGGTTGCCATCTACTCAGCACCTACACTGCATATAGTCACACTAATCCTTACTTAAATGATTATATTTGTTACATATGCTTAAAATGTAAGCCACATTGTTTTCTTTAATAAAACAGATGTTTATGGTCCCAAATCAGTAACAGAATACAGATATTGGAACTTACATTAGAAATATTTGATTAATAAAAGCAAAATATTCCAAGATCTTCTTCCTTCGCTTACTTGACAAATCTCAAGTTCACCTTTCCTCCTTTTCCCTGCAACAGAGGCCATCAAATGCCTAAAACACAGCAGGCAGCACAGGAAGAGAGGTTTAAACTGGGTGCTGAATTACAGGCATCCCATATTCTCTCACCTCCTCCCACATTTTGCTAGCCACCAAAGTGGAAACATTATGCACAGTCCCATCTCTGCTCATGGCCATTAGCGCTTTCCCCAGCAGAAGTGGCATGAAACAGTCTAGAGATATATCTTATCTAAGTTCTATGTAGCTGGGGAACTGCCACTGTGCAGGATGTATAGGTGTGATCTGGCTGATGAATAAAGACTGAAGGGGAAGCAGAAGTAGAGACACATACACAGCATGGGGAAAGGGGAAAGAAATGTAGAAAAGAAACACTTATTATTTCACTATACTGCAGTAGCACCCAGGGTCTCCAATCAATGCCCCATTGTGCTATGCACCATATACATGTAATAAAAGGCCTGCTCCTACTTCAAAGAGTTTACAATCTTAGTGTAACACCAAAAAAGGAACAGGTGTAAAACAAATAGGGAGACGGAAAAGATAAAAGTGAAAATTATGTTTGGTATAACAAACAGCTGTCTCGGCACACCAATATAGAAATTTTCCAAACCATGCCTGCCGCAACCTCTCCTTCCCTCCTCCTCCAAAGAAGTGTGGCTTTCCTGCCATTTAAAAGAGTATTAGGAATACCCAATTTCCCCACCCCCAAAAACTCCCAGGCAAAATTGAAATTAAAGCTGAGAGAGAGATGCAGGAAATGTGATCAATGAAATACTTTCTTAAATGCATGAAAGTTGAAACACCTGTGGTGAAGGAGACAAGCTCAAAAATAGATGATTTTTAAAAGATCATATTCTCTTTTATTGCAGTGCCTGGGGTGGGGGGGGGGGGGGGGGGGCAGAGTCTGAGCAGGTTTACCATTCACTCTGAGGCTAGGTCTACACTGGGGGAGGGGGGGGGTAATCGATTTAAGATACGCAAATTCAACTACGCTATTCGACGTATCCTATTCGACTTACCCCGCTGTGAGGACGGCAGCAAATCGACCGCCGCGGCTCCCCAGTCAACGGCGCTTGCTCCTCCTGACAAGGTGGGAGTACGTGCGTCAATTCGGGGATCGATTTATCCGTCTAGATGAGACGCGATAAATCGATCCCCAAGAGATTGATTTCTACCCGCCGATCCGGGCAGGTAGTGTAGACTAGCCCTGAGATTTCAGCTACATGCTCTCCAATTTCTTCTGTGCAAAACAGCCCTTGGTGCAGAGTATGTTTCTTATAAGAATGGCTATATGGGATCAGACCAATAGTCCATCTAGCCCAGTACCCTGTCTTCTGACAGTGGCCAATGCCAGATGCTTCAAAGGGAATGAACAGAACAGGGCAATCATCAAGTGATCCATCCCGTCACCCACTTCCAGCATCTGGCAGTCAGAGGTTTAGAGACACCCAGAATATGGGGAGGCATCCCTGACCATCTTGGCTAATAGCCATTGATGGATCTATCCTCCATGAACTGACCTAATTCTTTTTTGAACCCTGTTATACTTTTGGCCTTCACAACATCCCCTGGCAGACAGTTCCACAGGTTGATTGTGTGTTGTGAGAAGAAGTACTTATGTTTCCTTGTGGCACCTTAGAGACTAACAAATTTATTAGCGCATAAGCTTTCGTGGGCTACAGCCCACTTCTTCGGATGCATATAGAAAGTACTCCTGTTCTTTTTGCGGATACAGACTAAGACGGCTGCTACTCTGAAACCTGTACTTATGTTTGTTTGTTTTAAACCTGTTGCCTGTTAATTTCATTGGGTGACTGCAGGTTCTTGTGTTATGTGAAGGGGTAAAGAACACTTCCTCATTCACTTTCTTCACACCATTCATAATTTTATAGACCCTGTATCATATCCCCCCTTAATCGTCTCTTTTCTGAGCTGAACAGTCCCAGTCTTTTTAATCTCTCCTCCACATGGAAGCTATTCCCTATCCTTAATCAGTTATGTTGTTCTTCTCTGTACCTTTTCCATTTCTAATGTATCTTTTTTTTTGAGACGGGTGACCAGAACTGCACTCTGTATTCAAGATGTGGGCATACCATGGATTTATATAATGGCATTATGATATTTACTATCTTCTTATCTATCCCTTTCCTAACAGTTCCTAACATTGTTAGCTTTTTTTGACTGCCGCTGTACGAGTGGATCTTTTTAGAGAACTATTCACAATGACTCCAAGATCTCTTTCTTGGAGCTTATATAGACCCCATCATTTTATATGTACAGTTAGGTTATGTTTTCCAATAAGAAGTACTTTGCATTTATCAACATTGAATTTCATCTGCCATTTTGTTGCCCAGTCACCCAGTTTTGTGACATTCCTTTGTAACACTTCACAGTCTGCTTTGAACTTAACTATCTTGAGTAATTTTGTATCATTGGCAAACTTTGCCATCTCACTGTTTATCCCTTCTTTGGGATCATTTATGAATACGTTGAACAGTACTGGTCCCAGTACAGATCCACTATTTACTTCTCTCCATTCTGGAAACTGACCATTTATTCCTACCTTTGTTTCCTGCCTTTTAACCAGTTATTGATTCATGAGAGGACCTTCCCTCTTATCCCACGACTGCTTACTTTGCTTAAGAGCCTTTGGTGAGGGACCTTGTCTAAAGACTTTCAGAAAAAGTCAAAGTACACTGTATCACCCTTATCCACATGTTTTGTTGATTCCCAAAAGAATTCTAATGGATTGGTGAGGCATGATTTTCCTTTACAAAAGCCGTGTTGATTCTTCTCCAACATATTGTGATCTATCTGATAATTGTTATCAGCATCTGAGGAATGCTGAGCAATGCTGATTTTAGGGTCACTAACAGATGACATTAGGTTTCCTTTGAAAATGTGAAATTTGCCAACATTTTATCATGCAACTCTGGGCAAGTGAAGGTGTGCAGGACAGAAAGCAGTCTCATCCCTGTGATCCATCAGTGTTGCTTGGAGTTGCTTTATAAAGGGCTCAGTAGGAATTCATTTGTGTGCGCAAATATCAATATGTATCTGCAACAGCTCTTGATTCCTTCTATGAAATGGAAGACCGAGAGTGTCAAAGAGTGTTTTCCATAGTAAACCCAGGTACTGCTGTTTACAGTGAACTGGGTGGGCTATGGTGCACTTTTTCTTGGGATACATGAGTTGACGGGAAGAGAGGGTTTTTAAAATCTTTCAGCTCTTGACTTCTCTTCAGCTAAATTTTTATTTTTAAAGGAGTAATTTTCCTACTGACATTTCTTGTTTCCCTTGTGACATTAGGTGTTTGTGACATGGGCTACTGTTTCATGGTTGAAAACAAAATCCTGAACTCATGTTTCAGTCAAAATGGAGCCTACATGTATATTCTCTTACTGATTTGGGATCTTGTGTGCATCTCTCATTTTGTATGTGCAGTTTACTTCTGCCCCCATCTTCCAAGTCAGTCTAAAGGACACACTAGAAAAAGTTTGGGGACCACGGCAGAAGGAGGTGAATTGAGAGCACAGGAGAGAGACACCTCTGCTCTCAGTTTTTATATCTGGTGCCACAACAGCCCCTGGTGGCTCAGAGCAGCAATTGCAGGTAAAGTCCTCAGCCCGGGCCTGGAGCATGTTCAGTGTAGATGGAATTTAAATAGCCAGCCTCTATATCTCTACTGAGCATGTACAAATGGCAGTTTTCAGAGGCTTACAACTTAGTCAAAGGTGGGTGGATTTTCATGGGAAAAGCAACAGGCACATCCCTGACACTAGGTCACGCCCTGCCAAATATGAAATCACTGCTTAAAAACATGGAGGTGCTAGAGCTTCTCGAAAAAAATAGGAGAATGTGAGATTTTTTTCTAATGCTTGCAAAACAATGTACTTTTCCCTAATCTCATTCTCAGGAGCATCTTCATTGCTTTTTCTGAAACTTTCTAAAGAAATTTAGCTTGGGACAGCCAGCATGGAAAATATCAGACCAAACAGTTAAAGTCTGGTAAAGTTTTACACAACCAAACACAGTCTTAGGCAACTTTAACGGGAGAGTGCCACCAGCTCTGCCTATAACAAAATGTGAAAAACAACCTCCTCTCCCATCCTCCCTCCCCCCCCAAAACATATTTTTATAAAATTAATAGAATTCACATGACACTTATAAGGCATAACAATTCACTCTGATTGTACATTGCCTCTTGCCCCAGTTATGGATCTGTCTTGTCTTAGACTGACTGTAAGCTCTTCATTGCATGGACAGCCTCTTATTCGAAGTTTGTTCCTAGGACAATGGGACCCAGATCCTGGTAGGAACATTTAGCTGTGACAAACTCACCTGTATTCACACAACTCGGCACATAACCACAGCTCAAGTTTAGCACCATTAATACTGATAAGAGTTTAAATAGTTTTTAATTAGTAATTAAGAGGGTAACCGAACATCTCTGTATGTTTGGTTTTCTTGAAATCTTATAAAGCATTTTAAAGTACTATTTATGGTATGTGCCAAGCATCATTAGCCATGTAGCAGGGTGGACACCTGCTCCTGCCTGGAAGGGCCTGAGATAGCCCAGGGAGCAGGCAGCGTGAAGGCTGAGCTGATCGGGGGAAGTGGCTGCAGCTGGGGCCACGCCCCAAACAGACTCAGCTGGCCTGTATAAAGAGGCTGGGAGCGAAGAGCTCAAGAGTCTCTCTCTGCCTTCAGAGAGAGAAGGGCCTGGCTGCAGGGAGCTAGACAGGGTACCTGTAGTGGAGCAGGGCTGGGGAAAGGCTGAGGAGCTCCAGCCTGGATAGCCCCAGGCTGCGGCCTGGTAATAGGCCAAGGGGTACTGGGGGTTGCAGAGGGCAGCCCAGGGCTAGGCCAAGGGAGCAGGTCCAAACCCTCCTTGCCAGTGATGAGTGGCCTATACTGCAGTCTGCCCCAGGGACTGGCAGTGGCCTAGTACTGAGGCAAGGTGGGGATAGTGGGTGGGGGTTCCCCAGGAAGGGGAGACCCAGATCTGTGGGGTACTGCCAGGGGGCAGCACCCAGAGCAAGGGGCACCGGGGTCCTGGGAGGGACACAGGGGCCAGAAGTAGGGACAAGGCAGATCACTGCCCTGCAGAGGGCGCTCCAGACGCTGGACGAGCTGATTCCCCAGAGTAACCAGTAGGGGGCGCCGCAGGGGTGAATCCAGTCGTCTTACAAGCCATTATAATTCAGCCTCCATGCATCAAAGTTTTACAATCAAGGGGTTTCTTAATTTATTACATTTTTGTTTAATCAAGGTCTACAAGTTTAGCTGCTTATACTGTTCTTATTGTAGAGAAGATCCTTTCAGGATAACATAGTACTACAGGAATAACACAGATAAGTATATTAAATGCTGGCACCATCTGCTTCCAGTGATTCCACTATCAGCTGTTGTACTTCCATTACAATCTGAGCAATATTGTGTAATGACTACAGTAAGCAGCAGCCACCTCTAAGCAGATGTATGAGCACGTGTTAAGCCTATTTGCAACAGGTGCCCACAAAACACAAAATGTGGCTACAAGAAGTTAGACTTGCAATCATTCATATTAAAATGTTAGAAGGATGTGGCTTCAAAGGCAGGTATCACTGGGTAAAAATAAAAAATATATATGTGGTTTGGTATCTACAGAGTCTCAAGATACCTTGTGAAGTAGAAGAGTGGGGACAGTTTAGCAGAAGGATGGGATCAATCACCTTAGAAATGAGAATATAGAGCTAGCTTGAACAAATCTCTCTACACATCAGTCTAAGGAAATCCTGCCTTGACTAGCTGTCATTTGGATTCCAGGTGTTCAGAAACATTCTGCAGTGAAATCTACACACGGCAAAAATTGTTTGCTGCTAAATAGCCTAAAACAGAGAATGGAAGAAATATTAAACCCTTTTCCTTTAGAAGGGGTTTTTCATTTAGTTTATACCATATCACTTGTCATGAAATTTGATAGACTTTCCCATTAAATTTGTAATCACAGAAACTTCATTTCCTGATGTGACTCATTCAGGCAAAACGCAGTAGCCATACTGCAGTAGCTTCCAACCTTCCTACCAAGAGCCACTGGGGCACCGCGTAATGGGACAAACCACAGGGATACTCACCAAACGCAATCAGCACCAGTGTGTAAGTAGTCAATGTACGGAAGGTGATTTTGGTCTCGAGACCAGCATGAGGTAGAAAAGACCATGCCAATATTTAGCCAAGGAATTGTCACTCCTAAAATAGAGGAATTAAAAATAAACTTTAATGGATTAGAATGTCAATTAAAAATAAATAAATGATATTTTTAGAGCACATTTCAGCTGAAAAGCCTGCTTCTCTATTGAGTTGACTCAGGAGTTTTAAATGAAATGGTCACTAACATTACAGTAGCTGTGGTTCTTCGAGGTATGTTGTCCATATATAGTCTACTCTTGGTGCGCATGCACCCAATCCACTCGAGTCTGAATTATCCTGGCCAGCGGTGTTTGTTGGGGCCATGCCTGCACCCTGAATGTCTTTGTGCCTCCCACCAAGCGCATAACGGGCAGGGCAGCCCTACCCACCCCTCAGTTCCTTCATCAATACAGAATCCAGATATTAACAGACTTTGTAGTAGCAGGAAACAAGGACAGGTTGTGAAATTATATATGGAGAAAACATCTCAAAGAAGCAGTTACTATAAGTAAGCCAACTGCTTTTCCATGTATATTCTACTGTTGATAACTCACAAGAAGTGACCTAGATCCCAGGAGATGGGTGTTGCAGTGTAGGATAGCCAAAATTCTCACTTCCATGATAGAATAATGCTGGGTAAACGTACGCACTGAACTCCCAAATAGCTGCCCTACAAACAACTAGGATGGGAATGTTTCTCAAAGAAGCAACTGAAATCTCAATAACACCCCGTCTTTATGAAAAATCAAATATGGGGCCCCTGACATCAATGCTTGTATCTCCCCCTCTCGTCTGGCTGATGTTATCACTACCAGGAAGGCTGTTTTTATGGAAAGATGAGAAAGAACTTATAGCGAAAGGTCCAAGAGGTGGGCCGATTAACCCTGTGAGAACAATATTTAGATCCCAAAGAGGGGGAGGTTCTCTAACTTTCATAAGAATCTGGCCACTGTGGGGTGTGAGAATGTAGAAGCAGCTTGCAATGGACAGTGGAGAGCTGAGATGGCTGCTAGAAGACCCCTTAAGCTCACAGATAGTTCAGTCTGTCTAGAATCTTTGCTTGAGATGGTATTAACTGGTGGTGTTGTGACCAGATCATGAATCTCTTCCATTTAGCAGCATAAATATATCTGGTAGAGTCTTTTCTGCTGTGGACAGGGACACTCTGTACTGCAGATGAGCAGGTTCTTTCTACTGAAGTCAGCCAGCCAACATTTATGCTGTGAAGTGTAGGGAATATGGGATGAAGGACTTAGTCGTGCCTCCATATTATGACCTCTGGTTGGAGAACTACATGTATTGATGGTTGAATGGAGCGATTCTTCAGGCCTGATACCAGAACTGTCTTGGTCGCGCTGGTGCTACCATGATCATTATGGCAGAGTCCCATCTGAGCTTCCTGAAAGCACTGGTGATGAACGGAATTGGAGGGTAAGCGTACAGGAGGCCTAATGACCATGAAATCAGTAATGCATCAGGCAATGACCCCTGACTTAGTCTCCCTCCAAAAGAGAAATTTTGACATTTCCTTTTTACTCTTTTGGCAAAGAGGTGAATGCTGGGATGACTACACTTGAGAGAGATGTCTTACGTTGTCATCTATCAACCTGTAAAGGTTGTTTGAAAACTGCTCAGTGAGGTGATCTGCCAGCACATTCTGTATTCCTGGCAGATGAACAGCCTTCAGAGTAATTTCATGATGGATACAAAAGTTCCAAAGATGTACACACTCTTAACACGAAGGAGTAGACCTTACTCCCCACTGCTTGTTTACATAAAATGGCTATTAGCTCCAGGACCTTTGTGTGGAGCCTTGCTTCCTGAGGAGTCCATGTAGCTTGTGTTTGGTGATTGTCTAAATGGGCTTTCCATGCTAAAGTAAAGGAATCTGTCACCAATGTTTTTGATGGTATTGGAGGGGAGAATGGCTGTCCCTTTGCAGACTTTGAAGGGCCCCTTCCACCAATTTAATGACAGGACTTCTGGTGGAACATGTATTAGGAGGGACAGGTAATGTTTGCTTGGCTGATGCATAGTACAGATCTCAAACACCCTTGCATGCAACAGAAGTCTGGCAGGCTGAATTACAAAGGTGCAGGGGCCATGTGTCCTAGCAGTCAAAAAAGTTCTCACTGATATGGTGTAGTAAACGTGCAGGTCGGCAGATAGGTCTAGTATGACTTGGAATCTCTGGTGGTAGACAAGTCATCACTGTTAGGGAGACCAGCATGACTGCTATGAATTCTGTTTTTTGTGTTGGGAGTCAGTATTGACTTCTCTTTTTGTTTACTTTAAGGCCTAGAGAGGCGAACAGTTGCAAAGTCCGTTAAATGGAGTCTATTACTTGCTGGCACAACTTCCGATGAATGAGTTAATCATCAAAATATGGGAAAACTTGGACTCCCTGTCTTCTGAGGTAAGTGGCCATCACCACCAGCCATTTTATGAATACCCTTCGTGCTGTTGGTAGACCGAATGGTGATGCCCTGTGCTAGTAGTGGCAATTGCCCACGTGAAACCTGAGGTATCTTCTGTGGGCAGCTGGGAGAGCTATATGGAAGTGTCTGGGAAGTCGAGAGCTACATACCAGTTATTCTGATTTAAGATTGGAATTAGAGAGGCTGGAGTCACCATCCTGAATTTGAGCTTGCAGATGAAGATGTTCAGCTCTCTGAGGTTCAGAATGGGTTGCCGGCTGCCTTTGTTTTTGGGAGTCAGACAATAATGAGGGTAAAATCTCTTTCCCTTTTGTTCTTGAGAAATTTCTTCCACTGCTCCAAGACGAAGAAGTGACTGCACCTTCTGATATAGCATGCTTTCAATGAGAGAGGTCCCTGAATAGGGATGGGAAAGGCGGGTTGGGGAGGGCTGGAACTGTATGGAATAACATATAAACTACAATTTCCAAGACCCAGCGGTCAATATAGTTGGTGCTCCAGGACCCATCGATTAAATAAATTATTCCCAAATGAAGGGGATATAATTGGAAGAGCCAAAGGGGTTTGCTTTAGACCAAGAAGTCAAATCTGCTGCCTTCATTTCGACGGAGGTTGATCAGCAGAGAGGGTGGTGTGGATCCTGATGACCTCCTTCTGGGAAATTTCAGACATTTCCTAAGTGCCTGTATTGAGGGTAAAGAGATTGCCTCTGTTGTGGCTAGTGTTTACATTGCTTACACTTTGGTGCAGGAGTGTGGACTCCTAAGAATCTCAGTGTGGCACACAAGGCCTTTAGGTCTCATCTGTTTTCACACTAACAAGTTCAAATTCCTCGAAGGGGAGATCGACAACTGTTATTTGAGTTTCTTTACGGATCCCTGAACTGTGGAGCCAGGAGAATCTCCTCATAGCAATTGAGGTGGCCATAATCTAGAGCAGCGGTTCTCAACCGGGGGCCCGTGAGCCCTTTCGGGGGGCTGCGGAGCCCGACCACTGAAACCCAGTGCCCCCATGGGCCTGAAGCAGGGAATGGCACAGGGCAGAAGCCCCGAGCCCCGGAGCCCCCTTGGGGCTGAAGCCCCGAGGTGCCCCTCCACCCCTCATGGGGCTGAAGCGGGGAGCAGTGCGGGGCTGAAACCCCGAGCTCCCCCATCCCCCTGAAGCTAGGAGCAGCAGGGCTGAAGCCCCGTCGCCACAGGCAGAAACCGTGAGCCCATGGGCAGAGTTGAGGGGCACAAGGATGTTGCCCCCCAATCTGCAGTGCTTTACCCAGAGTGGGGTAGTCCTGGGGGCAGCTCCACCCCCCCCACCTCCTCCTCTCCCTCAGGCCCCACCCTCTGGCCAGACCCTGGGCAGGAAGACAGAGCCAGGCAGTGAGGGGCAACTGCTCCTTTGGCTGATGGTGCCATGGAGTGGGCAGCCGTGGCATTTCCCCATCTGCTGCTGGTGCCTGGGGTTGCATCTGCTCCTCAGCTCCCAGCCTCCTTTGACTGCTCACGCAGCCAGTCAGATCTGCCCAGGCAGCTCTGGGCCTAGCAGAGCCCTCAGAGTAGCCACCGCACACAGCCCCAGACAGGGGGGTGTCCTGATGAGATGAGTCAGGGCTGGAGGTGGCACCCCCTCCCTGGACCCCACTGTGCAGAGCTGGCCCGAGCCCTGCTGGCCTTCTCCCCACA
Organism: Terrapene triunguis; assembly: GCF_002925995.2. Taxonomy (NCBI): domain Eukaryota; kingdom Metazoa; phylum Chordata; order Testudines; family Emydidae; genus Terrapene; species Terrapene triunguis. The sequence continues at coordinate 6,224,379 of NW_020664409.1, forward strand.
AATAGAAGTCAAACTATACCGATGCCCCAGGGTCCCACCCTTGGTCTGGAGGTCCCCCCGCTGGTCCCTGGAGTTTTTCTAGCATGTTGAGGAGGGCCTCAAAGAAAAAGGTTGAGAACCCCTGATCTAGATGCTGTATCTGCAGCACGTAGGGATGCCTGTAGGGACCCGGGTGCCGTGAGCTGACTCAGCCGTGATATACGTTGTCTTGTGGAAATTTGTCTATAAATCTGGTCATAGAATCCCAACAAGACAGGATGGTCTTCTGTCTGGGTCTCCTCATCTGAGCCTTGACCAGTCTGTTCTGCAGGTAGTGGAGCAGTTGGTCTAGTTGTAATGCCCCATTGTAAAGCTGTGGTTGAGATCTAGCACTCGACTAGAATGCTGATGCAGGCCTTTTAGCATGATGCATTTCCCTTGGAGCCCTATAAGGCCAACAGTACTGGTAGGCAAAATGGCAGATATTGAAGGGGTAGGGTATCAAAGAATAGTATCCCTTCTTGAACTTCTGTGTCTGTGGTAATAGGAAGCAGCCCATGACATTCTCTCGGGTGTGAATGATCCTGAATACCTAGACAGCAAGGAACAACCTGGTGAAATCTCCCCTAGTGCTTTCAGAGTAGGAAAGTGCATATTCCTCCAGAACAGGAGCTGTACCAATTGGTGTGCGGAAGCCCCCATGGAATGTGCTTTAGCTGGTTCTGTAGATGTGTGCAGTACCAGTGTCAGGACAGCTGTTGGATAGTAGTGGGCAATTTGGTATCAAGGAGACCAATAGGTCTTTAGATGCTGTATTGGATTTTGGTAGTGAATATGTTAGCACTGAAGTCAAATTAAGTAGACTGAACTGGAACCAGGAGCCTTGGTGCTGAGGAGTCAGAACCAGGCATTTGTGCAGTACGACAAAAGACAGTCCGGAGGCATGAAGACTTGTGCCTGAATGGGTGCCAGTGGGACCGTTTTGGGGCCTTGTGTCACCCTTTGTGGCTCTTAAAGTAAAGGACCTGGTGAGGAGGAATCTCTGTCTCTTTTCTTTATGAACCTCGTGGTCTTTCTTCCCTGCCACCTGACATTTTACCAGACAAGGAGATTTAATCTTTAGAAACAGGAACTTCAGCCCCATGAGTAGCTGATGACTGCTCAGAGGTTTCCGCCCTGGGCATCCTGGAGCCTGAGAAGGAACACAGATGTCTCCAAAAGAAATGTCTTTATTAAGCAAGTCTCCCTAGCTCTCTGGGTTCTCTTAGAAAAGGATCTACAGATGGCACGTCTCTCGGTAATGTGCCCCTTACCAGACGCAATATTCATCCGCTGTGCCCATCAATTAGAGGCATTGCAGCCTTGCACAAAGGGCAGTTTTTGAAGGCTGGATTGTTCAGTCATAGTGTATGTCTACACTGCAATCTTAGGTGAGGCTGCAGCACACGTAGGCATAGCCTTAAATCTAGCTAGGGCAGCTAAAAATAACAGTGGAGATGTGACAACATGAGCTGTACAAGCCCATTGGGGACCATACTTGGGTTGCTAGCCCATGCCGCAATCCATGTCCACATATCTTCATTGCTATTTTTAGCTGTGCTAGCAAGAGTAAAGCTAGCATGGGTATGCCAATCCGTGCTGCAATCACACCTCTCGGTGCAGTGTAGCCATACCCAGAGAGAGTGATCCCCCTCCCCTCATAGGCAAGCAAAAAGCAGTTTCCTTACAAAAAGGGGAGAAAGGAAATGATATTAAATTACTAACACTAAAGGTAATCACTAACTATTTACATAGTTCACAGTGGAGGAGAGAGACTTGGACACTATGTTCCAATTCATAGCCAAAGGAGGAAAGAAGGAAGCAAGAGGCAGTTGGGGCTGTCCCACCCTTTATGTCCTCCGTTGGAAGCACGGCCTCAACAGACACCGCTGGCCAAGAGAATCCAGACTTGGTGCACATGTGCCCAGTACTCAAGAGTGGAATATACATGGACAATGCATCCTGAAGAAGAACTTTGTTTCTACCAGAGCAGAGTGAATAATTCACAAAGAATAATATATTAAACAAATGTAGACTCTTTCAGCTCATAAAATATCTACCAGACGATTGAAATGGCCTTGAATTTATTAGTTACTCAAATATCTTTTTTAATTTTCTACTTTATGGATTGATTGTCAATACCCAAAATTCAAGGTTAGTTTTGATTGGTCAAATAAGTCACTTGAAACTGTATTTGTTCTCTGACTGTGATAGTTCTCCAGCACTGATATTTGTACACGTGATTGCGAATTCGGCTTTCAGTGCACTTTTTTTAAACCACTAAAACTTGAATGAAGTCCAAATGAATATTCACAGTAAATGTTGTCATTATTTTGCCTGGCATTGTGTTCTAGAGTCTATAAATACGGAAGCAATATCTCAATCATTCATCACCCTGGGCAAAATGTTGACACAGATGTACAAGTAATAACTAAAAGGGACATTACAAGGAGAAGTAAGTGTCCACAGGTATATGGCCCCAACTGTTCATCAATTCTGAACCTACAGATCACATTTTATGCCTGGAAACACAAAATACTCCAGGGCAATGTCCATCCATATGGGTTAGAAAACAAATCAGCACCTTTCTAGGTCTAGGAAAAGTGCCCATTTCCACAGAACAGATTGAGGATAAATTGGAAATCATGTCTCCACCAAACATGGTTATAAATGCTGCAACAAGCGGAGGCTTGTTTGGTATCCCTGTGGAGAACTGGGACATATTTGCATTGTTTTTTATAGATATCATATGCCCCCCAGTTTATCTGGGTGACATTATCCTGCCTGAAGGCCAGGAGTTAAATCAAAGGCAGTTGTATAGGGGAAACCAACCAGGAAGCAAAACAATGGGAAAGAGGGCTCTGAAGGGCGGAAGCGGAATACCCCTTGTCTAGCTCCCTCTCGGCTGGAATGGGTTGCTCTTCCCAAGGCGAAAAGACTGGAATCCTAGGGAGTCCTAAATCTCAAAGACCCTAGAAAAGGGGTGGGGGAGGGGAATTGCTGAGCGAAGAGAGGTTGCTCAAGGTATGTCGGGGAAAGCTGACAGACTGATTGGGGCACACAGACAGGGAACATGCTGCAACAGGGCAGTGTGCTTCTCCCTGCCACAGAGGGAATTAGCAGGGCTGAGAGGTACTTAAACTTTCCTTGCCTGCTTGTGCAAAGCATAAGTGTAGGCCTTTTATTGGTTTACACTTTGCTCTACATGCTTTGTACCTTTGAGGAATTAATAAATACTACTTTGTTTTGCAGACGCTGTTTCTATGTCACTGCAAACGTATACTGTGACAGGCTCCCCAGGAGAAACTCACACATGTCAAAACCAAATTGGGCCTGTGTCGTTAACATGGTTGCAAACCAAGGGGCTGCAGCCCAGAGAGCCATCAAAGAGTGGGTGGGCTGCATGATTCCACCCAGAGTAAGGTGCAGGAAGCCAGGCTTACCATGTAAGGGGGGCACTTGAGAGGGACTGAATGGTGTCTACGGCACAGTTTGCCCTGTAGCCATGACAATCCCAATCATTAAAATGTACAATGCCACTTGCACCTCTGTAATTTTAAACAGTGGGTACACATGGCTTTCTCCAGTAAAAACTGCACAGAACAAAAAACAAAACAAAATTGATTCTGGCCACTCTGGACAATGCCAAAATCGTTGACTCCTAATACCACACAGGACGGGGGGGGGGGGGGGGGGGGGGAAGAGGAGAGAGAGAGAATCTGCTTACCAGGCACAGCACCAAGATGTCGCAGGATGGATCCTGTATTATTAGGAAGGACTGTAAGGTTCCACCCATGCCTGTTGAATGAAGTGATACACACATTGTTATGTGTCAACATTAAAAACAAACTGGTCTTATAGTTGCTCTACATCTCAAACATTTGTAGTCATTCTTCTGACCTATAGTCTTATATGGATTCTGTACTGAATAGAATAGCTGTAGCATAACAAGCAAAATGCTATAAAAATCCAGATTATTTATCTAGTTTTACCTTGAGAATGGTTCAGATTTTCCCACAGGAAAGCCGCTCCCATGTGTGTTGGTATCCACTTTCCCACAGTGCACTGCTACATGGCAATCCTTCTGTTCCACTAACCTCCAGTACTCTTGCTATAGCAGAAGAAGGCGGTAGTAAATGTTTAGTCCAACGAACAGAGTGAGAAAATTCCTTTACATGTTCACCAATCAACAGAAGGTTACAGTGCACTGATACTCTACGTGTTGCTCCAACAAAACATCTCCTCTTAGAGATGGATATACAGAACTTTAAAAATAACAATGAATTAAGACTTAACATCCCTTTTGGAAACTATTTATTTCCATTTTGCAGATGGGGAAACTGAGACAGAGAGTAGTGAAATGACTTGTGCAAACTCACACAGGAAGACGTTCGCAGAGACAAGAACAGAACTCCTATCCCCCGACTCCCATGCTGGTGCTTCAACCACAAGACCAACCAACCCTCCTGCCTGTCTTTAACTTGTCAGTGCCTTTATTGATGATATTAAGTAATGTCAGCGGGAAGAGCAGAGACAACATCTTAATTCTCTTCCTGCATCAGACACCTTCAACCAGTCTACTGTGCCACTTTGCGATTTAACTTTGCAGAGCCATCCCTAAATCCTCCATACGGAAAGATTTCCCATCCCTAGGTGCTCTCTTGCCCCTCACCTCTATTTCAGCTACCGAAGGCTCCTTGCTGAAGCACATGTTCATGATGTTTCTTGCCGTCCGGTAAAAGGTTGTTAAAGAAACAGACCTACCCTGTGAATCAAGAGAGTACAATTAGAAGTGAAATTAAAAATGGTATCTCCACCACCCCACCCCCCAGTGTTATTTGCTGTGCAAACCTTACCTTACACAGCCCAAAACCGGGAGAGGGGAAAGGACAGAACCTTCTCTAAGAATAGGTACAACAGAGTCCATTGATCTAATATACATTTCTTCCTGGAGCAAGTATCTTAAATGCCATTAAAAGCAATAGAGGATTCCAGCTTTTATCATGGCAAGCAGCAGCTGATACAGCAAGTGAGCCTATGCAGATGATATTTTAAAACTTGCACCCAGTCAGTTTCCATTTTTAAGGTCTCACTTGTTAAAACACTTTTCCTAAACTCATTTAACCTATTTTTCTGTGCAAACAGATGCTGTTCAGGATAGAACATGCATTACAGGTGGACACAAAAAGGATGAGCTGGAGCTATATTATACTTTATATTCAGTAATTGCATGTATAACAAAAACAACAACAACAAGGCAGCTAGGCATGGTTCAATAACAATATTATTAAGACCAGGGATTTGTATGGGATGGTGGGGGTGGGGAGTTACAAAAGTGAAATAGTAGAATGTGTGTTGCTTCCTTCGTCCACTACTTTGTCTGCACGATATCCTTTAGATTGTAAGCTGGGTGGGACAAGGAACTGTCTTATTCTGTTTCTATAGAGCACTTAGCAAACTTTTCAATATTCTTTCGCGTGTATATTATTCTTATATTATTAGATGCTCACACATGCATATAATAATAAACACATTTTCAATCTAATAGAGATCCATAGGAAGACATAGCATCGGCGCTTCATATATCTGCCACCAGATTGCCAAAGATCTTAGTAAAATATGGAGGTCAAGTTCTCAGTGTATGATCCAAAGTTGGAAATGTGTAAAATAAGCCTTAGAAGTGTTTTTATGTTAATAACTGAGACCATGTTAAAGGCTTACAGGAAAAGAGACAGTGTGGAGACAGGAAACATGCCCTCCCTTTAAGGCTTGGGGATATTGGAACCTGCCTATACCCTCTGGTGAAAATGCAGCCTATATTTAGGTGCTTCAAGTTCTTCCATCACTCTAGACTAAGAAAATAACCTTAAAAAGCTAAGGGACGTGAAGGACGACAGCCACTTAGCCACCAAACTTTGCAATATTTTGGTCTGGCCATGATGATGTGTACCAATTGTAATAGGCCAGACCAAGAACAAGACTTGAAAAGGAATTTCTGCTTTACAAACACGAAGTTTATCCCTTGTCCCTATATCTACCTCTCTTTCCTCTGACACCCAATTACCTTCCTTCACATTTGCCAACCCTCTTCCTCTCAAAAAATAAAGAAAAACCTAAGATCCACCACCCCGGGATCTAAACTTCTGGTAAATGACGGTTTAATCAGTTGGATTATTATTATTTTTTTTTTAATGGTGAAACATGATCTGCTAAATTGCTAAGACTATATTTCTGCTTAGTTTGAGCAAGAACTCTACCCAAGAGTAAACCAGGAACAATTACACAGCAGTTTTTTTTTCCTATAAGAGACTAAGTCTGTTGCTAAAATATCTAGGGTCCTATCATTTTCTTTTTGTTTTGTTTTAAACTGAATGCAGGGCAATTAGCTGCTACAAGAAGTCTGCAAAATGCCCAGGGCCCTAGACTCTCATAAACCTCAGAGTTGGATGCTCTGTGATACAATGAGCAATTGCCTTCATCTTTTACTGCCCTTGTGAATCTTTTATTGAGGCAGGCTTTTAAAACAAGTCCTCAAATTGTTCTGCTCCTACAAACAGTCTTCAAACTCGTCATCAGTCTTCAAACTCGTCATATGTACGAGCTGCTAACAAATGCTCTGTAGAAGCTTTTTAGGTTTAAGAGTGTTTGCCTGCTACTTTGCCATACAAAACAGAATAGGATTCAGGACTGATCCTCCAAAATTAACTAACTATGTCCTCCAAATTCTGAGATGGGCGGTTGCGCTATCATAGGGAAGAAACCTGCATACAATAGTGGACAGAATCATTTAAAAAAGATTGAGAAAAATCAAGAACTTCCATCAAAAATTTCACATCCTTCCACCTTGGCCCGAAAGTCACAAAACATATACGGGCTGATGAGCTTTCTACATGAAAAATTTGACACCATTTTCTTGAGGATCATTAAGAGAAAATATTTTAAGGCTTTGCGCTATAAAATGGAGCTGGCTGAAAATAGACTCACAATACAAAATTATTACTGAAGTGCAAAACATCTTTTGAGGTTCCTGAGAAGATTTTAACAGTTAATACTAAGGATCCTCTAGGAACTTAGAAGTATTAAGCAGAATCTTTGAAGCAGTGAGGAGCCTTAACAGAAGAATGGCAAAATTCTATTGTGATACTTCATTCTACATACTTTCCCTTTTCTCTCCTTAATAGTAATGTAAGAGTCCTGAAAATTAACTCAAGTCAGGAGAGCCCAGACTACGGCTAGATGAAATTTTTCAGACAGGTTTTTTTTTGCTGAAAACCCCAAATTCAGGTCAACCAAACATTTCATGAATTTGTGCCATTTTTAGTGAATTGTTGTGGTTTAAACTAATTGTTCTGTCATTATCCAAACAAAACACACAAACCCAGATTTTTTCCTGCTAGACTCGCCAGGGGAGTTAGGCATGCGAAGGAAGAAGTAGTGGTGGTGTGGGAAACCCAGGTTTGAATCCCAGCTCTAGAGCAGGGACTGGAACCCAGTCTCTCCCTCCCAGGTGAGTGCCCTAATCACCAGTCTGTTGGCTCTTCTGGGATGGGGGTATCAATATCTCCTGCTGAAGCAGTTTCACTTTGTATAAATAATTAGTCATTAGAGTGGGGACTCGAACCTTGGGTTCTCCCACCTCTCAAGCCACCAGGCCACACAGTCACACACTCACTCTCTCTCTCTCTCTCTCTCTGGCCCAATGACTATTCAAGTATTTTATCAAAATATTTTATTACTTCTGTATATGGCATTGGTGAGAACCGTACTTGAAAACAAGTGGTCTCTTCCTAAAAATATGCCCCAATATAACCACAAGATATTAGACTTGATGCAGGAATTACTGGGTGAAATTCTATGACCTGTGTAACGTAGGCAAGGACAGATGAGCACAATGGTCCTTTCCGGCCCTAAATCTATTAATTTACAAAAACCTTTCTTGAAGTGGAGCTAAGGTTGCTGTCACACAATAGGACCTTCCTATCCCTATACCCTTCTGGAACATAAGACTTAAAAACTCAAATATTAGGAAATATTCACTTAAGGTCTTCTCACATATCCCCCCAAAAATGTTAGTGTGACAAGAAATGCCACCCTCCCCCCCAACAAACATACTTATGCAAGCCAGGGAATCTGCAGTTAAAGTGCTGTTTCATTCATAATGAAACCACACAACCTTAGCTCTAATCCATAAATAGTACGGCTCAGCTAAGGCATCTGCACATTATGGCTGGGAGCCACACTTGACTCACAGCAGGGCAGCTGTTCATTCTGCAGAGTCAAGAACAAAATATTATCTTAAAAACAAAAATGAGTTCGCTTTCAGAGCTTGTTCTCGATGCAAGACACCAGTTCTCACTGCATGTTTTTCCTCTACCTCTGTACAGAAAAGTATAAGACACGTTGTGATTTTAGTAACAGAACCAGAGTTTAAGGCTAGGTGGTCAGATTTTGGGGGGGCTGTGTCTCTGGAACCCCTTAAGCAAACATTCTCAAATTTGTACTATATATTCTACCCTGGCCCATACCAATTTTCAAACAGGTTTGAGTCTGACTGCATGTGTGGTTTTAAGGAGGATTGCAAGTTTGGTTGTAAGCAGAAAACATGTTGCAATGTTATCTATAGTACCACCCTGTAATTCAAGACTTCCTGTCTGGTTTGGTTCTTGTATCTTGGCTGCCTTTGCTAGATGGGGGTAGCATGAATCATGTCAGCCCTGAAGTTCACTAATATTTAAATAGTTTACGTGCTAAAGCATATGCACATTTTAAAAGTACATTTATTAAACTTCATTAGACCTCTACTTGGTCATGCCACAGTGCCGGGGCAGGACTTAGTGCCTTCTCAAGGTCCCTTCCAGTCCTACATTTCTATGATTCTATACTGGGTCTGATATCGCGAAGTCCTGAGAGCCTACCACAAGGTGTTGAAAGCGCATCAATGAGAGTTTAAGAGCATTTAGCACTTTGCAGGAGGCATTCAGAACTTAGCAGGTTCAGGCTCATTATTAGAGTGTTCATTCCTGAACTTCTCCCTTAATTCTAATGGCTGATTAGGATATTTCTCTGCACAGACTCACTCTTTTTGTGTACGATCTCTCATCTCCCTCTAAAATGTAACTTGGGGACTTTATACTGGTAAGCAGTGGGATGGTGTTTTTCTCCCTTTCGTTAAGGTTGTATGTGCAGATCAATATGTTCTAGTCATGTTTCATTTGTTATTAAATTCAAGATATTAAGTACAAAAAAGGCCTTTTAACTATGCACAGGGAATATCATTAATGTAGCTGCCATTAGATAAGGCTTGTATCTTTTAATGTGATAGAAACATCGTTAACAGTTTGTTTTAACATGGGAGTGAGAAGGGAGCCCCAGAACAGAAAGCTCTTCAGCTGACAAATTCTAATGCATTGCTGGGCAGAAGAAATGTGAATGAAGTTTCTTAAATGCAATTCATGAGCTTAGTCAGTCTGTAAATAGCTCAACAAAAACTACTTTGGACAGTAACACTGGGAATGCTATCTGTTTTCATTTCATAGTGACAGGAGTGAGACTGGGGAGGGAAAAGTGGAATAGCAGCTTACTGGCCACAGACAGTAAGTACTGTATATTTCTCCCTCTCAGCACTGCTAAACAATTCAATCTAACTAAAAAGTACACTGCAAGTTATGATGCCAATTCTTGCTCAATAGTGGGAGGCTGCCAATAAAATACAATGAAAGAGACAACAATCCTTTGTAAACGGATGTGTTTAAAGTCTGGAGGAACAAGCATTATGACCATTTGTGCTTAGCAAAATTTGGCATCACAGTTGAAAATATCGTTTGCATTTCAATTCGCACTTTCTAAATCTTGTGTATTTTTAGCGACATTCGTTTTGATGGCTCTATCAGGGGAGCAGTACTCTGCTCAACTGGCAAGAAACAGGCGTGAGAGAGTGGAACGTTACTTTCAATGTCACTAAAAAATGAAAACAAATGTTGTGTCTGCTAGGATAATTGCTTAGTGTATTTCTTATAAAGAGTCAACTCCATAGATGGAGGGGGACTAGTGTTCTATGTAGCACATCCACAAAAATAACATTTTCTAGTCTGTCAAGCCCCAGTAAGATCAGGATGGAGTTAATACCCCCTCATCAAACTGCCTGCAGCAATCAATAGTCCAGCCATTGACGCTGGAACAACACTGTGGCCCATTGACTGACTCCAGCTGGGTCTTACCACAGTGCAGCGCAGAGAACATCTGCTTCAATGCTTTCATAGAAGAAAATCAGCAGAAGTGGTCTTTACTACCTTGTATATACACTTGTGTAAGTCGCTAAGAACTCCCTTCTCCTCCTCCTCCTTCTCGATCTCCTTTTCCTGAGCGAAGAGTCGCCGCCTGCCCGTTTTCAATGGGATATCAACTTCTTTCAACTTGTTACGGAAGCCGTTTTTGTGAACCACACCATTGATGAGTCCATTTTTGGGCTCGAACCGGGGCAAGGAATGGAACTTATAGGCGTTTTCTGAGTGTCCCTCCAAAGGACCTTTCCTCTTCTCTAAGATCTCCTTTTCCAGCAGGACTTCCTTCTCTAGTTTCTTGTGCTCCTCAGAGGAGAGGGAGTCATAGGAGAGCAAGTACTGGCAGTAGGCTTCCTGCAGCTTTGCTAGCCTGTCCTGTGCAGTTCTGGGGATGCGTAGCATATCTGCCAGCTTGTTCCATTTCTTGAGGTCAGTCACTTGCTGCATGCCACCCATTTCATTGATCAGCTGGAAAAAGCAGGCCAAATCTAGCTCACAGCCTCCTGAAGTCCATGTGTGTGGGGTGGTTGGGAGGGAAGAGGGAAACACAGGAAACAGTTAAGAAAATTTTTGGCAGACTGCATTCAACATTTCTTTACTACTTATATAATATCAGATTCTGTTCAGGTGGGACACTCCATTTTCTCAAAATCCTCAGTAATGCAGATACGAAAACAGAATGAAACAGTCAAATATTCAGTGTTTCCATTTTTAAAGTGCCCAAGTTCTGACTAAGATACTCGGATTGCGAAGATTATTTATTAAGTGGATCATATTTTGGTGTTCACACTAACCTTCCCCACAGCTACTTTTGGCCTCCATTTTGGGTTCAGTTGCCACGTCACAAGTTCAAGCCCTAGCTCTGCCTGATTAAGATTGAACACAGGTCTCCTATATTCCAGGTGAATACCCGACCGATACCCAGCTACTCTGAGGGCATGCCTCCCAATCTCTCTTTCTCCCCCTCTCACCACCCTCCCTGAAATTTCATCCACTCAGAAACTTTCCCAGTGAACTTTAGTCAAAACAGTTTCCACAAAAAGTTTTGGTTTTGATGAATCAGCATTTTTGAAAACAAAAAAATTCCCAACCAACCAGCTTTATATAGGCGTAGTGCGGAGTTTTTAAACATTGGTACAACACTTTCAAAATATGAAGCATTATATAAGAGCTAAGTATTACTATTAAAGCATTTTTCTACATTAGTAAACAAAAACAAGGGGAAAACCAGGAGGAAAAACTGAGGAAAATGGAGATTCATATCTCCATAAGCATCACAAACATGTTTCTGTCAACTCAAACAGATGAAATGTGACTGATCTAAAGTAAAAAGCTCCAGATGGGTCCACGGAGTGGCGTCCTCTAGTAATTTAGTAAAGACGGTCATTTGCATTTTACACTGTGTATTAGTTTTAGAAACTGCAAGACCATCAGGAGAATGATTCATTACTTTTGGGAAACTTCAATCAAAGAAAAAAAATAAAGACTATACAAAAGCTTTTAAATTCTAGCATAAAGACAGTCAAATTAATGATAAACTTTCCATCCAAAAATAAAAATTTTAAAGAAAATCTCAGTATCACATTTAGTCAAAGGACAGAATTAATCATCAACAGAAAAAGGTTCACAAACTGACCAAAAAATGCCCATAAATAAGGAGGACAACTGCTATAGGAAAAACTAAAAACACAACATTACGATCATCAACACTGTTCCCAAGTCATCCTTATCTCCTCTTTCCATTCTGAGAAAGTCATGGAAACATGAAGGATTAGCAGTCTTTTAATGTGAATTTAATAGGACTTGGAAACACTACTGTAAAACAGAAAGAAGCATCATCCTTCTAAATGACACCTCCACTGCTGAGATGATAGCTACCTCCTCTCAAACCCAATCAACAGTCTGTCCTGTTCAGATTCCTCTACTATGCCTTTTAGCATAGCATCTGAGCTGTATGTGTGCATCTCCTGCAAATTAGCCATACTGTCTTACAGTATTTCATAGCTGTTCTCAGATTTCTCATCTCCTCCATTCTCTTCCTTGACCGTTTTTCCCTACCCTTCAGCACTTTCCTTTGAGGCAAACTCAGTGACGAGGCTCAGAAGCCTGGAGACACATGGAAAATTTTTGCAAAGTTTATCAAACAGTGCTGCAACTGAGGCAGAACATTTTGGGGGGAGTCCCTTATTAAAATGTTGATAGCGCATCACTGGTTAGATGACAAAAATGCCTGTGCCTAGACCACACGATAGTTTGTACTGGTGCTGAAACAATAGGCAACAATTTTCTAAGTGTTTGACAATGCTCTAGGGTAGGTCAAAGGGCAGAACAAGTATGTCTTATCTAGCAACCATTCCTAGTTAAAGTAGTGCAACTTCCACCCAGGAGGAGAGGGGTGGTGAGAGCAACACCATGGGAGAAAGGAAACAAATTTGAGAGGTTTTTGTTCTGTTACTTTTAATCCTTCACATAAAATAGCACTCAAGCAACACACAGCTTTTTTGCTCATGCACCACTGACAAACAAATGGAAGGTATATGATCTGTATGAAGCTGAGTAACATCTCTTCAATTCTGAAAGATTATGTTAATGGCTCGGTTTCATATTAAATGGCTTTGTAATACAACATCAATATCTGCATGCTCAGTTTAAATCACCAATCTCAAAACACTTCATCACATGCTTAAAAATGTAATGTTCTCAAGCACAACAAGATGGAAGCTACTTCAGAATGTCAGAGCTTGAGTCCTCTCACTGAATAAGTATGCTGTACTACTGTGGGGGCTTTGTAACGCCTGCCCTCGTTAAAGATTGTTAAATGGTTTCAGTTACAACTCCATTTCACATGGTCATTACTTTCTGAAACACTCATTTTTAGGGTGAAACTTCCAGGGCTCATAGCAAATGGCTGAAATTGGAGACTTGGCAAGGGTTACTAAGGACTCTCATCTGACACTTTAAAAAAAAAAATCTTTTGATTTGACAATGTTGGGATTATTTGAAAATTGAAATACTGAGCAAGCTCAGTGAAAAAAATGTAAAAAAAAATCTTGAGGTGTGCATTTAAGGCCACATCTTGGCCCCACTGAAGTCAATGGCAAAACTCAGTGATCTTCAGTGGAAATGGGATTTGGTCCTTACAGCAGGTGTATGCATGTGTGCACACTTGTTATCTCAAAGAATTTAAAATCTCTACTGCTGAAGCCAATCTATTTCTAATCCATGCACTCTGATTACCTTCAGATTTCTCTTCCCCTTCTCCTCAACATTTTGTTTTAATTTTAAACTTAAAATACATAGGAAATTAAATGTGTAAAGATTAACAGTAACACAATCTTAAAGCTGTGAGACCAGATACGCAAGAGCCAGGAAATTTAATCAAAAAGTTAATGTTGCATCAGTAGGTGTTAACGCTGCCATATTGCACATATGTTGTATTTTCCTCTTTCCCTTGCCAATGTAACATGAATTTAATACTCCTTGTTATTAACATACAACCATTACAGATATTAGAAATGCCGAAGGATCAATTAAATTCTGCTAGAGTAATCTTAACTTTTGGAATTCCCTGAACTTTTGAGTATTTGATCTCACAACTTAATATTACAGCAATCCTACTTTTCTTCAGGCATTGTACTGTAGAATACTAATCCTTACTCCTTTTTCTTAAATCCTGTTGAAATATTGTACTGCACATTACAGAGGAGTTCTTGGTTAATATTATAATCTTGCAATGTCTGAATTCTTTTGTTTTCTTGTTTTTTCATGTATTTATGTTGTGAAAACTGAAATAAAGTTTTAACATAGAAAAAATGGTGTGTACACTTGAGGTAGAAAGAAAGAAGTTTTCTTTACACAAAGTAATGTGCAGAGCTGCCTCCCAGGGAATAATGCCTCAACTACAAAAGTAGTGCCTCAAGTTGTACCGTGAAAGGTCTCTGAGTTATAACTTGGTTAGAAGTTACTAAAAAAAGAAGTGTTAAATAAAAATTTGAAGCAACCAAGATAAATGTATTATATTTTCTAGGCTGCTTAGAAAAAGCAGATTTAAAGTAAATTTTCCTAAAGATTCAAATGTTTCCCTTAACTAGCATGTATGTTCTTTACAAGCCATTGTCATCTTTCTATTACTTATGTCATATCTGACAGCAGACCATAAACCAGGAATTCCTTTAAATAAACGATTCTCACTCAGGCATTAGCCATGGCAGCTACCTGCTGGGAGAAATAATGAAACCGCCATTTTGCAATGAACCACATTTTACTGCCTATTCTTGACACTTAATGGTTGTTAAATGTCTGCAGGTCACTAGAAATTTGTGATCTTAAGTGTCTGGATAACCAAACAGAAGTCAGTTCATAGACCTTTTTTTGTTTGGCTGGTTGATTGTTTTTTGCTTGTTTTTTGAAAGAAGGAATTCTGGAGATGGAAAAAGTAAGATTCATTTTCTAGTTTAGCAGCACTACATAAATTGCAACAGAAAACCTCTTTGGAAAACCCCTAAAAACTTCCAATGTAACTTTAGATCAAGAATCTTAATATTTATATTTATTATTTTTATAAGTAAGTTGAAGGGAAAAGAGATGGTCTTGAAATTTGAGTAGAGAGACCTATGAAGCCTTTTGCCCTAGGTAAAATCAATGAAGAATCAGGCAGTATTAATGTGCTTAAGTGAATCAGCATGGAGAAGCCTGCACTGCACCCACCTGCACGGCACCTGGTCTATGAATAAACAGAGGAAAATCTAGCGTCCTGCAGTTTCACAAGGATTCAATTAATCACAAAATCAAATGAAGCACAAAATTTACTGCGCAATGCTTATAAACCGAAGCAAAAGGCCAGCAGGAGCCACAGCCCTTACCGATGAGTGGGAGCTCATCCATGCTAATGCCCTGAGATTTGAGGTGCTTCTTGATGCAGGCCAGCCGCTGCACGTTGGGTCCCCAGCGCCTGCTGAGCTTGTGTATGTGCTGAATCTGTGTCACAAACCGCATTTCATCATTCAGCTTGCACTCAGGTCTCCAGTCTGCAGGAGGAATCACCCTACACATCCCATACTTCTCTACCTGAGCTCGGACTGACTCAATGTATATCAACGGGTCATGGAACTCCTTCGCGGAGGGCCGAAGGATGGGAATCTCATCCATCATTGCCCACCCAGACTTGCTACTACCCTTTTCGTGCTTTCCTGTTGAGTCGTGTGGCTTGTGCAAGGACTCAGTTTGAGAGGTAGAATGATTTTCACAGGAGGCATTTTCAGTTTTACCGTGTGCTTGTTTCCCTGGCGTATTCTTTCCAGCAGTGGCTCTTTTCGGCCTATTTCTTTCCAGAATCTTCTCTGGCACTTCCTTTTTCACATGTCCATTCAGCAAGGGCTTTTCCACTGCTGCCTTTTTGCTTGCAGCTTCTGTCAAGCTGACAACCACTTTCATTTTCTTGCTGGGTGACTGTATTTTGTCTATATGATTTGTCTCTTCCAGCCTCCTCTTAGAATTGCGCAGCCCCTCCCTCAACTGTCTCCCCACCTCCTTAGTGCATGCCTTTTGGTTCAACTTGCCATTGACCTTGACACCATTAACAGCGATATTGTTAGACTTGGACGCTCCAAGGGATAGCACCTGTTTGCGGGTTTTTGCATTGCTACTTTCTGTTTTCCCTGAGATTGTATGGTTAACAGGTGAACTGGGTTTGTGGTGATTTAGTTTGGTTTCCTTGACCAGTTCTTTCTTGGCTTTGGTGTATGTGACGGTTCCCTTTGTCACTGTTGCAGTGTACTTCACAGTTTTGGATGGTGAAGGTCTGACTTCTCTCATCTTTTTGGCACTGGCTGCATTTGCACCTGGAGATGACATTCGAGTGATTCCGTTGACCTTAGAAACCTTGGAAGCCGGAAGTATTGTAGAGGAAGCAGAAGGAAGAAAAGAGAAAACAAAAAGTAAATTAATAAAAGACTATTTTAATGGAGACACCCACAGAGAACCAAATCATGCAGTCCTGACTCCTAATGAGGCTGCAGGATATGGCCCCCTTAGGGCAATCTGCATTTCACAGGTTTCACCCAGAGAAGAGCAGGATCTGGACACTTTTTAAAATAAAACCAGAACTGAAAACAAATAAAGTCAAGCCTGCTCTCAGAGTATGAGGCAGGTACCTCTGCCTTAAGGAGAGGGTCATCTGACTCATGCAGCTCTAGTTAATAACACTACTCCATTCCTTATCTACTGTAAAGTCCTTGATAGCATCATGAGGACAGATGCTTGAGTCTATAACTAAAAAGAACTAACCACTCTCCCGTATCTAAAGTAACTAGTGAGATGGACATGGCTGGTTAACGTCAATGGAAGGTGCACAGAACACCCATCCACTCCTTTACTGATCTGAAATTGATAAATCTACAAATCTGAAATTTATATTCAAAAACACAAACATCTGTTTGTCTATATCTCTGAAACACTATGTACCCGACAGATCAGGATGGCCGTGAAGGATCCAGTCTATCATGTATACTGAGTTTTGGGAGGCACTCTATTAAAATTGTTAATACAGAATAGAAGTTTGTACAGTAGTTCTGATATGTGCAGATACTTGGTTAAGTTTTATATCTGGGCAGTTTTATTTCTATACAGTATATTTTATTGCATCATATTATCCAACTCAAGTGCTTTAAGTTATGCATCTAAACCCAGTTAGGAAACTAAAAGTAACAGCCTAACCATCAGAAGTGCTGAGCATGGACAGCTATCATTGGCTTCCAAGGGAACTTCTGAAAACCAGGTCACTTCTATTTAAGTAACTAAGTTTAGGAAGCCAAGTTTAAACACTGCAGCTTTAAATTCTTAACATCAACTGGGCATCAGCAGTTTATGAGAATCCAAAAAAACAACAACCAAATATCCAAAGTCTGGACCTTCTATATATGTACCGACAATGGATGCTCATACTGTATAACCACGCTTAACCCGAACTCAGTTAATACCTTGCACCTCTATAAATGTCCTTCCAAGGATTTCAAAACCATTTTCAAATATTAAACTTCATAATCCCTCTGCAATAAAGACAAGTATTATTATCCCCATTTTATAGGGTGACCAGATGTCCCGATTTTATAGGGACAGTCCCAATATTTGGGGCTTTGTCTTATATAGACGCCTATTACCCCTCCCCCGTGTCCCGATTTTTCATACTTGCTGTTTGGTCAGCCTACCATTTTATTACTGGATATACTGAGACACAGAAAAGGTTAAATGACCTGCTGAGGTCACACAGCGAAATCGACAGAATGGTAAGGAGAACCTAGGAGTTCTGACTCCCACTCCGCTGCTCTAGCCTCTAGAATACAAGCCCTCCCTCTTAGTTATGTCCCTTTGATTGTACTGTATATATACACATACACTCTCCACACAGTTTCTCTGCTGTTCTCAAGAGCCAGGAGCTGGAATGGTGCCCTTTTAAAACCAGCCAGCATTCTCCTCTTCACATGACTCCAGCCGTTAGAGAAACCAAAGCCCAGCTTCTTCTAAGGAAAACCTGTTTACCGGATGGTTTCAGGTTTCCTTGTGAGCATTTTAGATAAACGGAGGCTTATACTGTATATAAAACTTAACCATTTACAATTAAAAATGCATTTGCGAGCCTGCCCCATGACCTGGGAAGTGCTGAATGCAAGACCTGGGTAACATTCTTTTTGGTTTCTCACTCCCTGGAGCAGCTGTGGCCTGGGAGAGCTGTGGAGGCAGCCCCTGACCGTCAGGATGTACCTTGAGCATCCCCTTCTGGCTTTTTTACGTAGTAGTGACTCTAAAGGAAATCCCAGGCAATCATTTAGGAGGGTAGCTGTGACACATGGCCTCAGAAAAAACAGATGGAGGGAGAACGGAGGGATCGTGACAACTTTGATAAGACACCTAAAATATTCCCCTTCCCAAAGGCAAAAAAGCATTGAACTCTTTTACGAGTTTTAGGCCAGAATTAAAACTGCCAAGATATAAACCCCTGGAAAATTGCATTTACTAGGAAAACTGCAACTTACTGTAACCAGTTAGTGCCATTACAATGCCTCGGCATAGCAAGATAGATAGATCTCTCAGAGCCAGTTATGAAGCTGAAGGGGTTCATCTGACTAATGCTATCTAACCTTCCACCCTACATTATGAGCACAACATTTTAAATCCCGGTTCACCCTACAAAGTTATTTCAAAGAGGGTTCGGTCTGCTTTCAATATTATACCTGTACCAGTGTCTTCTACATTTGAAGATACATTTCTCTTCTAGATTCCCCAGCACTAAGCCAATCCTATAAGGCTAAAGAGAACTTGAGAACTTCCTCTGAACTGTCGTCTTTTTAGATAAGCTACAACTTTATGGTTTTGAGATGTTTCATTTACTCTTCTTGGCCTCCCTCCCAAGAAGCCCACAGCTATCTTCCATACATAGAAAGAGCATGCACCTGGCGTATTTACATACAGAAATATGTATGGACCAGAATAGACCATGCTTCAAACTGTATTAGGCTGCAATAAGGTTCTTCAACGGGAAACAAATGGAACAAACAATTGGAACATTGGCAAATGTGAAATTCTGTTTGGCTAGCACCCACCTACGCTTCCTTTGCCTGTATTTGTCTCTCAGGATCCAACATATGATTGGTACCAAAGAAAACAAAATAATTGTGGTAGGCATTTTCTTACCTTTCTACAGTTGATACGTCTCCCCCCAATAACCGCCAAACCAAACATACACACACTGAGAGTCAGCCTAATAAATTGACCGCACTCCCAGCTGTTCAGGTTCACCACATGGGGTCTAGTGACACAGCTCCATCCCGCGGCAGTGCTTACACTGAGCACATAAGAAAGAAGTCAATTTAATTCAGGTAGTAACAAAGTGTTTGACAATAGCCTTCAACACTCGTTAAAGTTTTGTGCTAACAGTGAAACCAGGCATACCAATACACTTGTCTCTAGTTTTCAGCTACCCTCTCAGTTTTAGTTGATATATATATTTGGCTTCACACCACTCTCGTTCATGGTACCGACCAAAGTACTCTCCTAACACATGAAATTTTGTTAGCTCTTTTAATGTTAAACTGTATGGGGCCATCACAGTTTTGCAGCAATATCTTTTGGTCTTCACAGAGGAGCCATCAATGGATGCAGAATCCTTCAGGATTCCATAGTGCAGGTGTTCTCAAACTGGGGGTCAGGACCCCCTCAGGGGGTCACGAGGTTATTACGTGGGGGGAGGGGGGAGCGAGCTGTCAGCCTCCACCCCAAATCCCACTTTGCCTCCAGCATTTATAATGGTGTTAATATATAAAAAGTGTTTTTAATTTATAAAGGGGGTCGCACTCAGAGGCTTGCTATGTGAAAGGGGTCACCGGGACAAAAGTTTGAGAACCACTGCCGTAGTGTTTCTCCTCACTTTTTTTAAAATTATTAAAGAGTTTAAGTATTCCTTCAAGACTGTTTGTTAGATTTGCATTGGTTTACACATGACTCTACACAGCACCTAGGATCAATCCTCTCTCTCTCTCTCTCTCTCTCACACACACACACACACACACAGCTTATTAGGAAAAAAACTATAATTGTTTGTTCCATAAGATGTCAAGCTTTCTCATTTGCTTATTCATTCATTTGCATTGGTACATAGTTGGGAGTTTTGCAGAGCTAAATTATCCTATTAGACCAACAGAGGGCCCTACTGAACTAGATTTCCTCTCCCCACAATTCCTTTGGAGTTGAGGGGAGGGGGTTGGGGGAAGATAGCAAGGCAGAGAGAGTGCAATTGACAAGAGCAACTGCACACCAGAGAGAGAGAGAGAGAGAAAGAGAAACATCTGTGGGTCTATGATGCTCTCTACCTTTGTTTCCTATAGGACAACTAACCCCCTCATCATCCCCTGCTGTCACCACCAGCAAAAACATGCTGAAAATAGAATGGTCCTGTGGCTGGCACTCGAATGAAACAACTCTCCTCTTTTTGGAAAGCACTAAAGAATTCAACAAAGATTCACCAGAAGCAGAAATTTAATGCTGTCCCCACTAACTGCAAGGTTAATGTTTTGCAACCAGTTAAATCACTGTATATGAGTAACCAGCCCTTTTACAATAGCTCAGCTAGTAACAGTCAAGTTATCAACAGATTCATAAAAATAGGGAGCCAGTTTTTTTCTAGTATTGGGTTGTGGATGAAAATTAAAGGTTTTTTTACTGATTTAATTTTAAGCTTACAAAAACTGTCAACTTTGAGCCCCTTCTATTTTCTTGAGTTTTAAGATGATCACTATATTTGAGGCAGATTACTTTATGTTTCCATAGCACTATGAACAGTAAAGGAATATATAAGGATCATTTTTAGCATTTGTGTCTTCCTTACTGTAGCATGACAAAGAGTCTAATATTGTGAATGCACACAACTGCCCAAGTTAAATTAAAAAAAAAAAAAAATCTTGAATCCTGGAGGAAGTTATTCCACATATATTCCCTAAATAGCATAGGCTAAATAGAAAAAAGTGAAATACAAATCTGCTGTTCGGCAATCTCGGAATCAGAGTTACTTTCCCCAATAACAGTGTACTTTAGGAATAGCTGACACTATTGTTAATTTAGTTTTATACTGCAACTTTAAAGTATTTCACGGGTACATATGCCAAAATCCCTATTAGAGAAAGACAGAAAGAAAGAATTTCCTGATCAGAATCCTATAGTGCTCAAACTCTGTACTATACAAATCTGATTTTAGCTATGATTATTGTGGTTCAAAAACAAATGCTATTCATATATTACAAAAGGTATACTATAACCACAAAATATTAACTAGATGTTTGTATTGTACAAAGATTAAATATGTCAGTATGTATCTAGTTCGTACAGCTATTATCCAGTTTTGATAAGTATTCAAGTGTTCATTCAGAGCAAGTAAGATCAAAGCTTAAAAACATATTCAAAATTGAAATATGTATCTTATACAGCACATTTAGAGATCATCTCTTAGCTTTTCTTTTATTATTTATATATAGCATTAGATATGCATGGTGCTATGCAAAAAGATAAAGACTAAGCCTGCCCCAAAGAAATTATAAGCTAAATTAATGTAAAAATAGGAGGATATGACGGCACAGGAGCTCAGGTGTGGTATATGTGTGCATGTGGGGGGGAAGGTGGTACGAGTGGCAGAGCAAGAAGATGAGGGTGAACACAAAATGACCATACAGTTGGTTTGCAGCATAACTCAAGCATCTTAAAGGTTGCAACAGCACATTTCGTTTTAATACACACAAACACTATAGCTTACGCCTTGAAGCAGTGAGCTTTGAAAAGGGACTTAGGTGGAGAGGAGTACAGAGTCGTTATAGATAGCCACATGGAAGAAGGCAAAGGACACAAAGGGGCATTCAGTCAAGAAGCATGTGATGAGCAAAAAATGTGATGGGGAGGAACAGGAGCAGAGGTAGAAGGGACATTATTGTGGAGATCCTTGAAAGCAATAATGTGGAACTTGAATTTGGTTCAGGAGGCAAAAGGGAACCGGTGGAGGCATTTTAAGAGGGACTGAAACATTATCATAGCATTGCACTAAGCAGGTATTTTCTTGGCACTGGATAGAGTGTTTTGCCTTCTGCTATTTTCAGTATCTAATGGCCCAACCTAGCAGGTGCCAGACAGTTTTCATAGAAAACCAAATGTGAATACCCTACGTACACCCTCGTGTGATGAGAAGCTGTGGTAATAATGTGTATTGTATTGCAATGAGGGGCTGTCCATTTATGTAATGTTTTTTTTTCTCTCTCTCTCACTTCTCTCTCACTCAAAGTCAACTCCCTGTTTTTCTTCATACCACACATTAAAGATTCCAAAGTTACCTCAGTGGGGGCTGGCATACTGGGGTTAGCACTTTATGAGCACGTGCATCGTATGTGCCCAAATGAGAGTACAACACATTACCTGTTTCCTTAAGTCCTGAGCCGATCTATGAAGAGGGTGGTGGTTGTTAGCAGTGAGCCCTTTCGTTGAGGAGCCAGTATTTGTAGTAGGATGGTGATTAGCAGCAGCCTGGTCTTTTCGGCTCTCAGCCCTGTGTTCACTGTTCCTCTCCTTCCCCGATGTGGTCTCTTTGCTTCTGTGTTTATGGGTAGTTTCTTTCTCCTTCGTTGATTTGCTGGACCCATTGAAGACTGGAAAGTGAGAAGGGAAAGCAGTGGAGAGAGGGGGGTTGGGTGTGAGAAAAAAAGAAAATATATTTGAAACCAGCTTCTTCATTTAAAAAGCTTAAAAAAAAACCTTAAGCTGCTGTCAGCATTAGATGTTTAGTAGGTGCCTCGTTATATACAAATCAAAATAAAGACATAAATAAAAAACTGGAGGGACTACCAGGTTACATTTTGTGTACCTATAAAAACAGATTTCCTGAAAACAGCCAGGACCTTAAATTATCAAAAACAGACAGAATTTAACATTTAAATTAACATTCACCAGGTATATTCCTGTTTTCATTGTCTGAACAAATACAGACCAGCAAATTTCATGTTTATTTATAGTTAGGGTGACCAGACGTCCTGTTTTTAAAGGGACAGTCCCATATTTAAGTCCTCCTGCAGGTGTCCTGACTTTTTCTTAAAAACGGGCAAATTGTTCCGTATTTTCTGTCCCTCCCCCCCATCAGTAAAGGCGGGGAGAGGGGGTGCGCTAAGCTCCCGGGGCAGGGGCTTAGCACCCACTTCTCACACAGACAGACAGACACCCGCCTTGCATCCTGCCCCCGGGGAGCGCGAGACTGCTCCCTCCCCTGCTGCGCCACTTCTCTGGCTGGGTTTGCTGAAGCCCTTCAGTCAGGTTTCCTGGGCCCTGGTGCACAATGCATCCTTAGTAGGATTGCCAGTTTTGGTTGGATGTATTCCTGGAGGTTTCATCCCATGACAATCTTTAATTCCTGGAGACTTCAGGGCAATCCTGGAGGGTTGGCAATCCTAATTCTTAGGGTTTAACCCCTTTCTGCCTGTGCTGGGTTATGTCGGTGGCCAGCAGCAGCCGGGAGGTGTTACCTGCCTTTCGTTACTGTGCGGGCAGGAAGTGACAAGCTGCGCGCGGGGGGGGGGGTTGGGCAGGAGAAGAGATGGAGGAAGAATGAGTTTTGGCAAGACACAGGCCAGGTCATTTCCCCACCCCACAGCTGGAAGCAGCTCCTGTCCCTTTGCTCCCGCACAGGGCAGAAAGGCTGCTACTGGCCACATTCTGGTGTGAACTCTGGCAGAAATCTGGAGGGGGGGGCATATGACACCGTGTGCCCCAGCACATGTTGCCTCGAGAAAACATGACACCAGGTACCAGGAGAGGCGGGTCCGTCCCGGGGGCCCAGCCAGGCATGCAGGGCAGAGTCTGTCGGCCACACCCCCCCGCCCCTATGAGAGAGGAGTAAGGGTGTGTGTCGCCTCTCCCACTGTGTGTGGGGGGAGTGTCACCATTCCCCATGTGACCCCTATAGTCTTAAAGATAAGAAGGTAAATAAAAGGGACTCCGTCAACTAGATGTTAATTTGAACGTTTGTACTGCATAGTTCTGATTGATTGCCGTAGAACTCGCTTGTATACGAGTAATTTTACCAGGTGTCCAATATTCAACATAGAGAAAGATGGTCATCCTATTTATAGTCCGTTTCTAATCAGTTTTCTGGAGTTACACTGTTGGGATTACAAACACTACAGGAGAATGGTGTTGCTTTAAAAATAATTGTTTCCACTGGAATTTTTAAAAATTATGGAAGTGTTCCTTTGGAGAATATTCTAGTAACCAAACAACAAAAAAGTCTGTTGACCCAAACTGATTCAACAATTTCCCTTTAAGGTGTTTTCTTAGAGCAAACGTGCTGCAAATAAAAAAGATTCCTTGATTAAGAAAGAAAAGGAACTAATGAGATGAGAAAATTAATTACTTTAACAAAAAGATACTATTTTGAACATATTTTATAAGAGATTCCGGGCAGACACCCCTAACTACTAGTGTTATCTGTTTGAAACACTTGCTTATGTGAATTAAATGAAATGCTTCTCCTAAAATGAAAGTTGCACTACAGCTTTTTCTCCTCAGTACACATGACGCACGCTTGCAATGCTTTCCATTAGATCCAGGACGGGGATTTCAGATCCACCTACACACGTTCTCTATTACTTTAAACAACAAAAACACACCCTTAGTGGACAGAACGATGTGCTTCTAGATCTAGATTGCCTCAATGCTGACTGCTTTCCCTCCCCCGCCCACAGCACATGTTCAATGTGTCACGAATTGAGTGGTTATTTGGATTATTTACCAGGTTGGGTTGTGGTGGTAACATTTAAGAAGATGAATGTAAAAGTTTGAGGTCAGCTGGGTAACTTCATTCTTACATCCCCTGCACCTCCCATTTCCTGGGGCACCGAGCAAGTGGAAACTACTGTTTTACCAAAAAATATTGATGATCTCAGGATTAACAGCATCAGACTGAGACGCACAAGATCTGAGATGAAATCCTGCTGCCACTGAAGTCACTGCAAGTTTTGTCACTGACTTTGATGGAGCCAAGATTTCACCCCTGGTTTCTATTCCCAGCTCTGCCACAAACTTCCTGTGTGACTTTGGGCGAGTCCCCTAGACTCTGTGCCTCAATCTCCCAATTTGTTAAATGGGGGTGATAATACATCCCTTTCTCTTAGGAGTTGTCAGGAGGATAAATTTATTCTTACTTGTAATGAGCTCTAAGATCAGATGGAAGGCACTATAAAAACGCTACATATTATTAAGCAAAGAGGATTTAGCAAAAATAGTGTTTTTTTTTAAATAAGATGCACTACACACACGATGAATTTTTAACTTTGTTAAACATGTATTTCCTCACTGGACGCAAGTGCATTTTTACTCAGTGGGAACAAACTGGGTTTACTGCATAAATAGTTCTGCATACACAGAACCATAAGTCAAAGGATAAGTTTTCTGTATCCCGTTGCCATTTTATATCTGCAAATTACTAAACAAAAAACATAGCCAAAAAGTCAAATTGTGTGTGTGTGTATATGTATATACACACACACAATATATATATATATATAAAGCGTGAACAAGAGACAAAGTATATTTTGTACTCAACAGATCATTAATTTTAAGTGTCGTGGGAACCCTGCCAGTTTTACCCTTCTGAGTAATTATCTTTTGTCTTAATTTGTAAGATTCTTGAAAGCGGGAGAGGGAGAAGTAGGAGAGAGGAAAAATATATTCATTCTCACAGGAAAAGCTTAAGCCCTGAAAACATAATAGAAAAAAGAGAAAACTGGATGCAAAGCAGTTCTAGTCATACCGTCCCTAATTAAAACAATAATTGGTATCAGCCTCTTTAAAGATCACTATTCATTTCTTTGAACAACACTTAGAACTGGTATTGTGCCCATATATAAAAACACTACTCTAATAATGAGTACAAGTAAATATACATATTTGTATACAAACCTCTCAAAGTTAAATTAGGCTTTAACGCTACAAAAAAATCAAGCATTTACAGTAAACATAAAAATTCTCATTCTGATCTCACCCAAGTGAAAGTGAGAAGTAAATCCATTCAAGTTAATGCAGTTACACCAGTGTGAATCAACATAAATGAAATCGGACTCAGGCCTGAAGTGGTGACAAAAGGTCATTTCTATGAAATTACAAAAGTATCACCATATGAGAAAAATAATTAAAGGGGAAAATCATATTGTCAAAGTGTCTTTGACTAGAAGAAAGCAACATGCACTTGCCTAAGAAAAAGAAAACTGAAATACTATTGAGACTAAATCTGATTTAAAACAAGCCAGCTACTAATTCCTGGTATCTGGCTGGCTGTTTTGAGAAAGTAGGAAGGTCACACCTTTATAGCTTATCTAAACAAAACTGAATATACATATTTATTCATTACAGTGACAGTGTTTGCCGTCCCAGAAATACTCTCATCTGCCTGCTAGCCAAATTTCTACTTTTCTTATAGCAGTTTTCTTACTAAGTGTACTCCCAACTGAAAGGATGGAAGAAAAAGGTTTCAGTCTTGAAGTTATTTTCTAAAAAGACAATTAAAAGGAAAAAACCTTTTGGAGGCTTTAATTATTATGCTACTATAAGCAAGCAGGTCTGTTCTCCTAAAAGAGACTTTTAACTAAAGGCAAGTAAGAGAGAGAACTATCCCCAAGCAATAATAAAAACCTCTATAGGCAAATTATTAATGCATATAATTTCAAACAAGATGGTTCAGAACCATTTAATCTGATGTATCTGTGAACACCTATACTCAGAATACTGTTTCCTTAAAGCAGTTTGAGAAACATATGGAGTGCATGCAACTCCCTGCTCTAAGTCAGTGGTGATGACCAAATGTGCGAAGGAAACAGAACCCTTAACTCAAGCCTTGTCTATACTGGGGTTTTTAAGCCATTGGTATAGTTGCACCGGTGGAGGCTTAGGGTACATGATTTTCACCAGCACAGCTTCCCCTGGTTCAGCTCTCGTGTTTGTATTCTGAGCATAGGTAGTCACAGAAAGGTTCAGATACGATGACTTTTGGCTGTTGTGTTTGAAACCTGACCCACTACAAATTGCACTGCACTGGTGTAAACTGTGTCCACACTTGGGGTTTGACTGGTACCACTACAATGGTGGCTCAAAACCCCATTACAGGTAAGGCCTCGGTTCTTCTCAGTACTAGAGATAAATTACATTTGAGAAAGAAATTGCCACTTACTGAGTTTTAAAAATTTACTGCACTTTTCGCAACACTTTTTCTAAGAAAAGTCCTTAAAAACTAACACATACCCAAGTTTGCTAAGCCATGTCCAGCACCAGAGCTGCTTTGTACTGTATATGATGATAGCTAAACTCAGTCTTATAAATATTTAAAACACTAACTAGTTAGGTTCAAGCTACAGCTGGCTCTGTGTATAGAGCCTTCCCTCACAAACACTCCTTGGGCTTATCCTACCCTATTTATATTTATATTACACTTGAGATACCGTATGAATGTATTGGAAAGATTGGTGGGAAACCTATGTGTGGCAGATTTTCTTATGCACTGGTATTTTGAGGATAAGGCAAGGTACAGCAGAGCCTGTGCTGCATTAATAAAATGAATCTACACATTAATAAAATTGTATTTAATAAATAATAATTATATATATAAAAAATCAGGAGGGGAAGAGGGGTAAAAAGGAGAAGTTTTATTTTGGAGAGGAAAAGGGAACCTCCGCAATTTCCTGAACATGAGCTAGATATTCAGATGCACGCCTCATGTCGTTACATACATCTCTCCCCAAACACGATGATAATACATATCAATTGACTGCCTGGTATTAATTCTGCATTATTATACAAAGACCTCTCTCTCTCTTGCAGAAATTCATTTTTAACTCAGTGTGTCTGAAAACATTCATTTGGCTCCCAAACAGCCTTAAAGGACCAAACAATTTTAAAAGGTTTTTCCCTCCTGCATGAACTAGAGATGTGGGCTATTCACCCAAATCTGACTATTTAAAATAAAATTTCACCTGTTTTCTTTAGGTGCCATATATCTTCAGAGTTGTACTGAGCATTTCTTACAAACTCACTTTCTGACCCCACAAATTCTTCTATGTCGGTTTGAGGAGGTACTTACTACATCATCGGGTGCTAAACTGAATAAAATAGGATGGCATTGTTGTTCATGTATCTCAACCCTAGCTCAACTTTATCTAAATTGTAGGTGTACAACTCCATGGTAAGATTTCTTGCTGCATTCTACAGGTTAAAAGGCAGTTGTAGTGGATTATGCTGTAAGTTTCTTGCAGCCAATTATGTCGTTTAAAACTATGTGTAAACAAGTATGTGGTGGGGGAGAGGGAGGAATGTTAATGATGTAAAATATTTTTGTTTTTCAAACCTTCAAAGCTAAAATGCAGAGTTTTGTCCTATTCTAGCACCTATCTCACTATTCAACTCACCTATCTATCATGACCAACAGATGTCTAAAGGGTCTCTCATCGAGCAGTGAGTCCATATAACATTAGCCCATGTGAGGTAACAAGTCTTTCACTCAGATTTTAATTCCATTCTTTTTCAGTTTCAGGCTCCCCTATTTCTTTCTTCAGGTCATGAGGCTTTTCAGTAGCTGAGATACAAGAGTCCCAAACTGTGGTGTCTAATTTGCATATTTAGATATGCAAATTACTGCAGAACTGGTAATTTTCATGTTACAAATATTTTTGCAGAAAAATTACATGTGCAAAAATATGTTTATTGCAACAATTACTGGTTCTATGATATTTCAACAAAAGGCTGCAAATCGCACAAATAAGTGGCAACTCACCAGGTGCCATATATCTTCAGAGTTGTACTGGGGGGGAGGGATAGATCAGTGGTTTGAGCATTGGCCTGCTAAACCCAGGGTTGTGAGTTCAATCCTTGAGGGAGCCATTTGGGGATTTAGTTGGGGATTGGTCCTGCTTTGAGCAGGGGGTTGGACTAGATGACCTCCGGAGGTCCCTTCCAACCCTGATATTCTAGGATTCTCACTTTCTAGGCTAGCACCATGCCTCTAAAATATTCTTGTTCTATACTGGGGAAAACAGATATGTTTCTATGGTTTTTTTTCCTTGCCAAGACAAATCCAATTGGATGTGATAGTCGTTGTACCTAGGGTGATCAGAAAACAAGTGTGAAAAATCGGGATTTGGGGGGGGGGGGGGGGGGGGGGAGAATAGGCACCTATACAAGACAAAGCCCCAAATATCAGGACTGTCCCTATAAAATCAGGACATCTGGTCACCCTAGTTGTACCTCATGCATATACCCCAAAATATCAAATTCAGTGCAGAACAAAACTGTAGCATAATTTACATTCAACCACACATTCAGGATTCCCATGCAAACATTCAGAAACACTGACATTCACAAGTGATGCTACTTATGGCGTAGCTCACAGGACACTGTGCGATGCGTTGAAATGAAGAACAATAAGCACCCCCTGATCTCTTACAGGGAATTTGTTACTACGAGTCTATATGTACTGAGAATCGTTTTGCTCTTTCCTCTTTTTTTTTTTTAAATAAAGAAGCAGGATGCCCTAAAATCCAACATAGTATTTGCAGTGATGTCTCCTTGCTTTATCTGAAGGCCCAATCTACATTAAGAGTAAAAATGTATTTGCCAGAAAGGTTTTTAAATGTGACCCTTCCAAGAATAGGTTTTTTCCCCTCTGCCCAAAAGCCCTAATAGTAAAAGTTTTACAAACCATGTTCTAGACACATTTCAGAACATGGTTTATAACTGATTCGGATACTGTTAGGCCCAGTTTGCACTGGCCAAGGAAAAAAGAAAAGTTGAGCTTGGATGACTGAAGCATATTGAGAGCAAAAGTGACCTTCTCAGATAAGGTAGCGCCACATTCACAGTTCTCTCAGTTCTTGACAATTTTTTTAAGTTGATGTCAGAAAAACGGAATCCTGAAATCTTCACATTTGAAGAAATTAGTCAATTGCTACTTTAAGCTTCTTAGTCTGCTACAAGAGAATTCTTGTGATTCTCCCATTTTGGGGACTTTGCAGACATTTTAAACACATTGCACATCTAGGCACTGGCAATTATGGAGGTATGTGCTCAAGGTCAAAATGAGTGAATGGTTCAGCTGAGATTAAAATCCAGTCTCCAGAACTTCTGTTCTAACCACTGCAACACAGAGACTCCTCTGTTTTCCATAAATTAATGCTGAAATTCACCACAAAATTCTATAATATGTATCAGGAAGCTTGAAGTTAAAAGGCAAACCACATGATTTTAAAAGAATAGAAAGACCATTGATGCACATTCTATACATCTATTTCAACCATTTAAAAATACTATAACAGCAAGAGTGATTTTTTTTATTCTCGCTAAAGGTTCATCTGGTCTCTTAGCTGGTAAGATAGTCTTTGAAGTCAGCTGCAGAGTGGAAACCAAGTGATTCAATTGATTAGTTTCTAGCTTTCACCATTTTAACCCTTAGTGTGAATCCTAAAGCAATTAAAATCACTCTGACTGGGAGCTCAATGCCACATTTAGCTTTAGGGCTTACTCAAAACATTTCCCCCCCCCCCACCCCCCACAAAGATCCACACAATGGAGGGGGAAAAGTCATTGGTATTTGTTGTTGTTCAATTTGGTAGAAATTTTACAAACTACATGTAGCACTTGTTTGTGCTTTAGTCCATGAGCATGCTATTTACAAGAATTATCACTTTTATTCTATGTTACTGTTCACAAGAAACTACAAATTCTCTCCTTTAGAGGAAATGCTGCTAAACTCATATTAACCAATCTGCTCTTTTGTCTGGCTCATCTTGCTTGCAACACATTCGAAAATAAATTAAAAAGCAAAATTATTTGAAGTTCCCATAAACAATACTAAGACAAACTATATCTGGTGTGTATGGTGACAAATTACTCCACAAGATACACCTGAAACTGTACAAAGGACTCCTTTCAAACAAATATTAATGTCTGACCAAGAGAAAAAGCCAGCAAAAGACTCTGCTATCACCATCCAAGTCTTTAACAGGGGCTGCTGCAAACTCATTTTAACATCTGCTAGACTCTCCCCTCATCAGTTGCAATGTGGCAATGAAGTGGTACCAATTTTTAAAAGCACAGCTCCACCATTTTCCCTCGTGGCAACTGCACCAATCTCTCAGAAAACAGTTTAACCACAAAATTATTGCTGCCTGCACTTTGATATTGCGTCAGGGACAATGCCTATCACACTACTGCATATTTCTCTCTCCACTCTAGCACCAAGGTTTGGGGGGGAGGTGGAGGGAGCAAACACTTATCTCCCTATACATTCTCCTACTCTATATCATAGCTAGATATTCACAGTGTGATAGAAATACCATGAAAGTGGGAATATAACAATACATGTAATAGTGCAGCAGGGTAAGAGGAGAGAAGCCAATTTACTCATTCCTCTAATATGAGTAAAACTAATTCACATGTATGAAAGTTTCTAATGTGTGTGTATTTTCTACTTAGGCAACACCACTGAACAAAAGACTCCACAGGTTACAAAAACATATACAAATAGTTTGTAAGAACTGAGTACTCCAGCAACACATCATATTACTGCTACAGGCCATTACAATCATAGTGGTAAATGATCATGTCATCCTGGAAATTTAACGTGCCTCCTGTATTTATTAGGAAGCAATTATTTGACACTATCTAATGACACTAATCAAGCTTTGAACTTTTGCTGTTTTATGTCATAGCAAATGTTTAACATCTTCAGGCCTATAGTGTTTGTCTACACGTAGTACTGTAAAAACAAAAGACTTTAATCCATTAAAAATTGACTCCCATGCTAGATTAAGCTCAACTGGGGCAGCGATTCCCATCTGCTTTTGCGTGTGGTCTCATTTGAAACAGACATACACATATGACAGACACTGAAAACTTAAGGAACTCTCAAACAAAGTAGCTTTTAATACACAAAGCACCTTCTGGGGGAGATTATGTTTCATCACCTTTGACAAAACATTTCACATAATCCCTCATGTACTATATAAAGGTCTTCAGCATAACTATTAATGCATAAGCCTCACTTATATTGACTCTGATTAGTGATGAAGAGTATCAAGTCATTATTAAGGGTGAAAATAATTAACACTTTACCCCCAACTGAGGGTTCAGGTGTGTCTGGTTTCAAGCTAATTTCAAAGTAGTTGCACTTCAGGGCATTCTGAAAGAAAATGTGCCAATGTACAGTAACCCTTTTGGCACAACATATGCATGTATTTAAAGCCCTGCATCTTACAGAGCTGAGAGTCTCATTTGCGCTATGCACAATTCTGTACTGGTTAATTCTGGACTTTGATGCAAGGTGTGAAGTTTGGATCCTACAATCAAAGGTGTTCAGATTCAGGCCTTTTACAACACTAAAATTGTTGCTAAAAACTTGTGAACTGTACTATGGCCAGGTATCCTCTTCCCTTCTATTTCTGTGCAACTGGCCCAAAAATAGAGAAATAAACTTACCTTTCACTTAAGATGGTTATAAGGAACACAACATGCCACAACTAAAAAAAAGGCCTAAGATTATACCCAGAAACTAGTGCCTTTGGGGGGGCTTCACTGGTTTTGTGACCAGGTGGGTGGATGCATGCATGAGGGAAGGCAGAACACTCAGAAACTGAGAACACAGCAGAGAGTGACAGAGACAGAGGCAAAAAGCAAGAAAACCAAGAAACAGCCTGTAAGCATAGTGTGACCCTGGAAAACAGCTAGAAAGAAGATTTTTGGGTCTGATGCCAGCTAAAGAGGCTTGGATGGCAAGCTACGAAATTGCTCCTTCTGTTCTTGGTTCATCCTGCTTTTGGAGAAGCAGAATTTTGTACATTCCTTATAAATAAACCAGATTGCACCAAAGTACCAGACTCCATCAATTTCTACCTCCAACTGGAGCATCCCCAGAGTCCTGAACTTTGACTAGTTGCTTGGGTCAAAAAGGGGCAATAGTACCTTTGATCCTACAAACAGTTCCTCATAAAGAAAACTCTTGTGCAAAATGGGAATGAGACAGCAGGAAGCGGAGAAGCCTGGATCTCCTAGTGTTTTCCTCAGAAGGAAGAAAGAGCAAAGAACCCAGGTGCAGCCAGCAATGGCCACTTCCATCTTCCCTGGAAAGCCGGCTATGACAAGGAGTTTGTGCCCTTCTGCAGAGAGGAGGGGAAAGGATCCGGCAGACATTGCAGGGCCAACTCTTCATAGCAAAGAGATATCGTGGAAGGGAATGGGGAATACAGAATTTGTTTATTGTGGTGAACAGCCCTGATTTAACATAGGGTGATGCTGATGTCTATTGGACTATGTGGGCTTTGGTGGTAGTGGGACACGGCAGCTCAGGTTCTTTTCACCCTGGCTAGTAGGCTTAGTCCTGAGGTTAGTAGGTGTTGAGGACATGTTGTGGTGACACACGCTGATTAGTTTATCTGGATATGACTGACAACCATATGAAGAAAATAGGTTGTGACTAATGCAGCTCTGATGATATCCAAAACAAACAAAAAAATTACCGTATGTAGGGGTGAAGTCCTATGTTACTGACAAGGCTAACACTGCAGCTTAGAAACTCAGCTGCAACTGTGCTAGCAACATCTCACATCCGAAATTAAAATGCTCCCTCTTGGATATATTTTGGTGATTATTTTGGTTTTTATATTTAATTTAAATAACATTAAATTATTCCAGATTAAATATCTAAGTAAAGGCAGCTAGGAAACGCCAAACAACAGCATCGGGGATTAGCAAAACTGCTTTCACCGTGCAGCTCTAAGCAGCTCCCTGGCTGCTCATTTGTATTTCTCCCACAGACCGACAGAATTGCAGCCTCTTGACAGAAGCTGGATAAAAGGGAAGATGCGAACAATTTTCATGGTATGGACAGTATCAGTTTTCTCCCAGATGTGAAGTCACTGCAAGGCTGAGAATATAATTCAGTTCTTAGAATTCTTTACGAGGCAGCGTCCCCCACAACCCCCACCCTCTCTTCTCAACTGTATGCTGCAGGAAGACAGACAGAATGATTTAGGACCTACCATGCCCATTTGAAACGTGCTTATGTGTTTTTCCTTTCCTGGGGGTTGACTGGCATGAAGATGAAGCATTGTTTGTGGCTGCCTTTGTATCCTCTGTCTCCTCGTCCTCTTCTTCATCCTCCTCCTCGTCCTGAGAGCTTCCAAAATATACCATGTTGCTGGGCAGCGCTGGAGAACCTGATCATTATGAAGAAAAGGCTCATTAATGTCATTCCATTATTCCTCTGAGCTACCAGCATTAATCACAACCTAATTTAATGTTAAACATAGCGGAAAGAAAGGAGGTCAGACTAATGCATGCCTTCAGTTTTAGTAATGCTATTACAAAAGGGATGTATACAAAGGCCACACTTCCAGACTCTATTACTAAGTTAAACCAAAAAAAAAAAAAATTCTTCCTAAAAGCCACATTAGCAGTCCTATTTATTCAACAAAACACTTAAGCACATGCCTAAAGCAGAGCATGTCTCTAAGAGCTTTGCTGAACATTGGTGGTCTTAGCCATGTGCTTAAATGCTTTGCTGAATTGGGGCCAAAGGGAGTATGGATAAACTAACCTATAGCCCAGGAACACTTTAAAGTAATAATACTTAGTGCTTTCCAGCTGAAGATCTCAAAGCACTTTACACAGATGGGTTATTGTCTCTATTCTACAGATAGAAAAAAACAAGGCACAAAGACGTCTAAGTAACTTGCCTAAGTTCACCCAGCAGGTCAATGGTAGAGAGTGGAATAGAATCAAGATGTCCTATTCTCTGTCCACTACCCAGTCCTCTGGCTATGCTCCCTCCCAGATCTCCTATATGTCATAAGATGTGCCATCTCGTTGGACTTGCACACAAAAGGACAAATATTTTTAAATGTACCTGTCAGTTAGAGACGTATGAGAAATAAAAAGTGCAGTGAATTAGATTTTAAACGAATACCCTGGCACAGCATTTCCTTTGTATGTGTGTAATGTGAGTGCATGGGGTTTACTGTACTACTCAAGGATATGGGATTGTCTCCCTCTAGTAGCTACTTTAGAATACACAAATACTATTGACACCTAAAGAACAACCTCCCATCTACCATGTTAGAGGTGTGATCTTGAGATGAGAGAGTCCCCAGCAGGGACAGATGCCCAAGGACTATGCTACGCACACAAAGGTTTATTGTTGTTCAAAAAAAAAAAAAAAAAAAATCTCCATGGAAATGGAGCTTATTAATGTACTATTGTCCTATTGCTAAATAAGAGTGGGAAGTTCTACAGAGCTGCAAAAAGTAGTTCACCATTTGGTCTGAGAGCCCCTCTGCAAACCCTTTTGATTGTAAACTCTTCGGAGCTGCTATTATGCTTGTTTAATTTTTGGTGCCTTGTTGTTCATTTGTTGTGACTTGCTGTAAGTTGCCACGTAGTTTCTGCACTATATAAACGATGCATTGTTATAAAAACCTACCGTTTATTCGAGTTAATCCTTGGGTTTAATGTTTCCTGGCTCAACTGGACATCAGGAAAGTGTTTCTCACTACATCATCCCCTTCCAGCATGATTTGTGAACCTATACAAAGTATCTGTGACGCCTTGGAAAGAGTGGCTGGAAACATCAACCTCGTGTTGAGGATCACGGTGATTAGCACTACAACCTTGGTCGCCTCAGAAGTAAAAATATATTTTGGGGTTTGGCTGCTCAGTGGTTCTGAAGGCAACTTGTTTTCTAGGAAGAAACCCTATTTCCCCTGTTGGGCCTCACCTAACTATGTCATCATCAGGGTTGGGAACAGCAGCAAGAAACACCTGCTTCCAATAGCAAGAGTAGCCCTAAGAGGAGCTGTAGGGGGCCTGCCACCTGTATCCCCCACAAACAT
The DNA here is from genome assembly GCF_002925995.2 of Terrapene triunguis. Classification (NCBI taxonomy): domain Eukaryota; kingdom Metazoa; phylum Chordata; order Testudines; family Emydidae; genus Terrapene; species Terrapene triunguis. The sequence goes on from NW_020664409.1 coordinate 6,260,119, forward strand.
TTCTGGCAGAAGCCAAAGAAGAATCACCCCTCTCCCCAAAACAGACGAGAAGCCGAGGGGCAGGGAGTAGCTGCTCATGAGGGGGGAAGGTGGAGAAGGTGAATGTGGCTGTTAAGGCGTCAGGGCTTACCACACTGAAGACACCTGGGCTTTGACCACACGTAGCAGTCTCTGTCCTCAACTTCTTTAGCAACCCTTGGATCTGCTGTCGGAGGGCACCAAGCAGCTACCTCTCTCCCTCCCCAGCAGCCTTACCCCAGCACGAGAAAAAGGGGGTGAGAGCACAGCTAGGGTACCCTCTCGGCAGTGGATCAAGACCGGTAGCCAGGGGAAGAGCCTGAGGTCAAAGGCTGCTACATAGGACCACACAGGCGGAAGCAGTTAAGTGGGTTCAGCTGCTCACTTCAGCTTGCTCTCACTCCCCCTATACACCCATCTCCTCACCTCCCACCCAAACATCTCCTCTCCACTTCATCACTATACACATGCGTCTCCACATCTATTCCGGTGGGCATGGTGATTTGCTCATAGGTATCTGCTAGACTAGAGACAGCACAGGTGATGCCATCTCTTCCTTACGGCTGAGGCTGCCATTAAAAGCAAGAGTCAAAGCCCTGCCTAGTGGTCCCCTGATACCACTTACTGGCCATCAGCATGGGGTAGGTAGTACCACAGCAACACCCAGCACAGGATGGTGCTTTTCTCTGCAAAGAGATTATAATATTATGTTACACACACACACACACACACCCAACTACTGGTCTATTGCACACCCAGACCATCACATTTCTACAGAATGAGGATCAGCAAAAACAGGATTCCAGATGTGCTTGAAAGCATGAAAATTGAAGCAGCTAACAAAAAATGAATAGGGCATTTTTCTGCAAGACAGGAACTTTCTGTCACACCATAAGCAAACATCTGAAGAAGATGAGAGGTGCTGGGAGGGAAAACAAACAATTGCTTTTGGACTGGCCCAACTCTTCTGCAGTAACTGTCTCAAGGATGCAATAACCCTAGGACAGTTCTGAATGATAAAGACATTTCCCCTTTCTCTTCCCTCCACACCAGTCTGCAATGTGGATCCAAGAATTACTGGCTCTGCATGTTGTGGCAACTCACTCTATGAAATCAGTTTCAAGGACCACTAGCTTGATGCTATCACTATGTTAAGGCTACACAAACACTGGCAGGAAAACAAAGTTACTGTACATTCTGAGATGCCAGTTTTCAAAAATGTAATAGCTGCTGCCTTCATTGATTCAATTTAATGCTCAAAACACACCAAGCTATGAAGCCTGTAAAATTTCAGAAGAAGAAGGAGAATACTTAAAGAAAGTCAATTAGCAAAGACAGCTTTAAAAAAAAAAAAAAAAAGGAGGGTGGGGCGGGGAAGATACCAAAAATAAATAAATAAATAAATAAATAAATAAATAAATGCACATTTAAAAAAACAAAACCGAGGTGGCTGAATATGAATACCCAAATCCACATGCACCTCAAGCTTTTAGCAATTTTGGATCTGGATCCATATGTTATGGATCAGTCCCACATTTACTGTGCGTTTTTCCTCTCTGACTACAGAACAGGCAAACTGTTCTTCAGGGAAGAAATTAAGTCTAACTATATGTGAGCACAGCACCTAGCAGTGTTGATAATATAATAGCAATAATAACCCCACTTCAGCTCAAAGCTCATTATAGTAGAGTACGAATTTGCTCTAAAAAGGAGGGAAGGGTTAACCCAGTGGAGAGCACAGCTATAGCCATCTTTCTTGGACCCATTCATTCCATAAACAGGCCATCTCTAGTTGGAATACTTTTTAAATTATTTTCAGTTGCAAACTGTGAACAACAAGGGTTAAACCACATTCCTCTGACAGCTGAGACTGGTTGGGGAGTATATTTCCAGCCCAGGGAAATCAGACTAGCAGTTTCCAATAATACAGTAGAATTGCACTAATTCTCACTTCACTAATCTAGCAAGTCTGAAGTATAATGCATCACAGAAAACCTAGTGTTCTCCCCCACCTTTCACCAGAGATTTATTAAGGTGACCTGCAAAAAAGAAATAAAAGAACTTGTGCGCTTTTTAGATTTTTTTTTTAAATTATGTAGAGAGAAGGCGGAGAAGGGTTTTTATTTTTAATTTAGGAAGGGTTGGTTTTTTTTCCTGCTTCCTGTTTACATTAAACATTCAGGTTCTGTCTAGGCTAGAAAACATGGACTTTTCTACACCTAAGGTTGTCCTGGTTTGACTTAAGGTGTGATTTAAAATCAGTTTAGTTAAACAGGTACAAAAGGCTATGTGGCCCCTCTTATTCTGATTTAAATCAGGTTTATTTCAGCTGAGTATATCAGGAATCAGTTTAAAGAGATAAACCACTCTTAAACCGAAATATCTCCCAGTACTAAACTCTTGCACAATCTTTCTGCCTGGCCAGATATGGAGTCCTGCAGACATAATCTTCCTTTGTGGGGGAGCTGTCTTTAATTCAATCTGCTAATTACTGTGAAAAACAACAATTGCCTTGTCTTCATTAGGATTTCACCTTGCGTTAACTAACTTGAGTTCAGAACACACCTTTTTCCTAGTGAAGATGGGCCATGGGTTTGCTGTTCTCAGGTTTCCACTGGAACAATATGCATGACAGAAACTTAAATGACTAAAATGTTTCTTTCAAAGAAAGAAACAGCATCCACCCAATCAGATAGCCCACAAAAGAGATTTTACAGGAACTACTCAATGTGAGTTTTAATTGATCATCATTATGTTAACAGTGAGTTCTGTCTAGCAATTGCCTGGATATTTCGTCTTTTATTAAAAAAGGACGGCAAATAACAGACTCTTAGGGTACGTCTTCACTACCCGCCGGATCAACGGGTACAAATCGATCCCCGAACACGGTCCACGTTGACTCCGGAACTCCACCAGAGTGAGAGGCGGAAGCGGAGTCGACGGGGGAGCCGCGGCCATCAATCCCACGCCGTGAGGACGGGAGGTAAGTCGATCTAAGATACGTCGACTTCAGCTACGCTATTCTCGTAGATCAGCCCAGTGTAGACCAGCCCTTAAGAACAGAACGGCCATACTGGGTCATACCAATGGCCCATCCATCCCAGTATCCTGTCTCCTACAGTGGCCAAGCTTTTGGAGACTGTGCAGAACAGGCAATTGGAGTGATCCACCATTCTTCCCTTCTCGGCTTCTGACAGTCAGAGATTTAGGGTCGCTCCAAGCACGGGGCTGAATCCTTGACCATTTTGACCGAAGAGCCACCAATGGGCCTATCCTCCATTAATTTATCTAGTTTTTTTTTTTTTAGCCCATTTATACTTTTGACCATCACAACATCCCATGGCAACGAGCTCCCCAGGTTAATTGTGCACTGTGTGAAAAAAATACTCTCTCTCCTTTGTATTAAACCTACTGCCTATTACCTTCATCGGGTGACTGCTGGTTTTTGTTTGGTGGGAAAAAAATAACATTTCTCTATTCACTTTTTCCACACCATTCACGATTTTATAGGCCTCTATCATATTCCTCCGTAGTCACTTATTTTCTAAGATGATCAGCCCTTATCTTTTTAGTCTTTCCTTCGATGGAAGTTAGTCCATACCCTTGATCATTTTTTTTGTCCTTCTCTGAACCTTTTCCAGGTCCACTATATCGTTTCAGAGATGGGGCGACCAGAACTGTACACAGTATTCAAAGTGTGGGTGCACCATGGATTTATATAGTGGCATTATGATATTTTCAGTCTTATTTTCTATCCCTTCCCCAATAGTTACTAGCATTTTGTCAGCCTTTTTGACCACTACTGTGCATTGAGGTGAAGTTTTCACAGACTCCAAGATCTCTTTCTGGCAACAGCTAATTTTGAACTCATCTCTTCCGGTTCTTTTATTAAAAATGAGCTAAATGTATTTTCAGGTAATCTGCCAACATCTGTGGTTTCACAATTACATTTCTCTCTTTCTTGTAAGTGTTTTCCTCTTCTCTGATGTTCTGTGAAAGATCTACACAAAGGAAACGGATTATATAGAGGAAATAATGAAACTGACTATACACAAGTGTTGCCTAATGCACAAGAATCTAATTGTTATTTAAATCTCTTTCAGTTAGAGTCATCTTAAGTGTTATTTGTATAACAATAGGAATAAAAAAAAGTCAGACGGAAGTGGGATTTTTAAATTGATGTATTTCCTTTAATAATCCTCAGAGCAAAATGTTCAAAAAAAGGTGCACATTTTTTCATGTGCAAAACTTAGGCCATGTCTACGCTGCCACTTTACAGCGCTGCAACTTTCTCGCTCAGGGGTGTGAAAAAACACCCGAGCGCTGCAATTTTCAGCGCTGTATAGTGGCAGTGTAGACAGTGCACCGGCACTGGGAGCCACACTCCCAATGCTGGTAGCTATTCCTATCGTGGGGGTGGGTTTTTTACAGCACTAGGAGACCGAGCGCTGGTGCCGCGACTACACAGCCACGTTAAAGCGCTGCCATGGCAGCGCTAACGTTGCTCGTGAAGACGTGCCCTTAAGCTTGCATATAATTCAATGTAAGTAGGGGGTTTTGAACTCAGGCAGCTACTTACATACACCTACGCTGCAACCTCAGAAGAAAGTGGCTGATGCAATAGAACAAATGATGCTCTCTTTTTGGCAAGTTTAAAAGACAAATGTGAGTATTAATATTTTTGATTTGTCAAATGTTCAATTCCTCTCCCCTCAAAATAAAAGATACTGTTTCCTATGAAATTACAGGCATTTTTGCCTCAGATTATATAAGAGCATTAACAAAGCTGAAAAAAAAAAACGAATTTGGGTCAGAGCTATGGACTCAGGAGTATGGAAAGAGTCTCTGTTTTGCCAAAAGCAGTATTTTGTTACTCTTCAAAATTAGCTGGCAGTGTTTCTGCAATGTTTACTGAAGTGCAAACCAAATGTTTTCATCTGGACAGAAATCAAATTGTGGTATGTTACAACCACAACAGAAATCATTTCAATCCAACAGCCTTCTCTCTAATTTGGGCTGCGGTTTCTGCAAAATTGGATTCTTCTTCCTCAATTATTTACACAGACTCCCCCTTAAGCCCCCTTCTCTTATTTCTTCGAACAATTAAACATAGCCCAGCTGTGCTTTTGAAAAACACTAAAACAATTTAAGCCGTCACAGTGATTTAAGAATGAGGCAGGTCAAGGTATGTGCGCCTTAAGCCTGACCCAATAAATATGTGGCATGCCAAATACTACACTACTGGCCTTTTGTGAAGGTTTGTTTTTTCCCTGCCTTTGACATAAGGCCCCATTTTGGGGCGGCACACAGGTGGAAAATCTTGCCTTCTGAATAGGGCTGACATGCCTGCACCTCTGTGCTAAATACACAGGGCCAAATTCTCATTTACAATAAGGCCCCCTTTATGCTGCTCTGGCAGGCAGTGTAAATGGTCCTTAAAGGGGGAGTAAACTTAATTTATACCCATACTTTATGGCCCTTTTATACTGTGAGGGTGGCATAATGGAGCCTTATTGAGAATCAGATATGTAACTTCCAATGGGGAGAGCAACTATATTTCATTTATTTAATTCCACATGCAGGAATAATCAAATGGGACAGAGAGTTCTCTGGTGCCTGAATAACTTGGAGACGCGTATATCCAAAGTGTGCAAGCGAGGCAAAGAGCACATACGCACACTGCCCTTCAAATCATGCTCCCTCCATCATCACTGGACCATGAACTGCCTGGTGTTATAGCTATGACATACAGCCCAATTTCTCCTTTTTTCCTTTTAAAGCAGCTTGTGAAAGCAGTGGAGCATGGGACAATTGTTTATCCTTCGGGGGAAAGGAGAAGGGGAAGGGGAAAGCTAGAGATCAATGGGAATGTTCAGAACAAAAATAATTTTCATCTTTCTGGTAGATGAGACAGACACCGACACAAGGTAGGTAGTAAGATACTGGATGGTAAAAAATAAACAGGGGGACTTGTATAAGATTTCTTATCTGAAGATCTCAAAGCAATTAGAGCAATTTTACTCCAACCTCTAGGGTTGAGCAATTTCTCTCTCTCATTCACACAAACAAACTTAACACTCCTTCCACCATGGTCAGATCACTATGAACAGGATTTGGACTTCAGTTGGAGTGCCATCAAGACTGCTCTCCCTGACGCTTCCACAAATACTAACTGGTTATTTTATGCAGGAGGAATCTTTGTTCCATCATCAACCTCTCTCACTGCAAAAGTGCAGAGCAGCTGCTTGTGCTTGGTTCAAAATCATGCACAGTTGCCAGCATTTTTCCCTCCAAGGGACAATTCAACAAAAATGTTGGGATTCTGATAATTCACTAGATCCTTGGCTGCCAGAAGGTTTTACTTTCTCATGAACTGTAGGTTATTTAACTAGTGACTCCAGAGCAGCCAGCAATACAGGTGACCTACCAAAGAAACAAAAATCGCTTGCTGCAGTCTCCACCCTCCCTCCCCCTGAGCAGGGCTCTAGGGGTGTAGAGGTGACTGGGGCAGGATGTTGGAAAGAGAGCTGGGCTCCGGACGTGAGTAACTGGGGCAGGGTGGGAAAGGGAGAGCCACACTCTAGGGGCAGAGGAGTGACTGGGGCAGGGGAGAGAGCGTCACGCTCTGGGGGTGGGAGGTGAGTGGGGCAGGGAGAGCCGCACTCGGGGCAGAACAGGGGAGCTGCAGGTACCTCTCCGCTGGAACTGTTCCTGAGTGCTCCACTGCTCCTCCAGACTGCAGCAGCAGCTGCAGCTCTTCCACACACCCCCAGTGGCAGAGACTGGTTACTGCAGGTGACCGGACTTTAAGCGTCCAGTCAGCAGTCCTGACTGGACACTGCTAGGTTCCCTTTTCGACTGGACTTTCCAGTCGAAAACCGGACACCTGGCAACCCTAAGCTAACAGCATTTTAACCATGTGTTGTCTAATCTGTAGGCCTTTACTATATAATAAAGGAAGTAGGGTGGACAGTCTCCATTTTCAATAAAATCATTTGTTGGTTATCTTAGTAGTATGAATGTTCTCAAAACTCAGGTTATAAAATATCAACCAAGGAAACACAATAAGAAAGGAACATACATTGAAATGTTCTAACCCATGCCACACTTGTGCAAAGACCTTTGCTGGTATAACCTACCATTCTCTTTTCTCATTTCTATTTATTGTTCTCCTTCTTCTCTTTGAAAAACAGCATCAAATTTCCTCCCATTGCTTCCCTTTTACAACACGTGGTTAAAATGCTGTCAGCTCCCTATATACACTAGCATTCCCACGCTTCAGTGCTGGAGATGAAACAATTCACCCTACTGGCTGTTAGATCTTCCCCTTGCTCTCCCCTTCATACCTTGTCTTTTTCTTTGCTCTCCGTTCTAGTACTCCTTTACTTCCTGCATGCTCTTCTACAAGTCCCCCTTGTCTTGCCATAGTTCTTCCTCCCCACTCTAGCATTCAGCACTTATACGAACATTAACTATCTACTCATCACAGAACCCATGCAGGTACATTACCTCCAACTGTAAAAACAGGGAAGCTAAGGCAGAAAGAATAAGTGACTTGACCATATCAAAGCAACAGAGGGAACTAGTCTCAGAACTAGGATTAGAACTCATTTTCATACTTATTCCACCAGACCATGCTTCTTACGTTCCTAAGCTATTCCTCTTTGTGGTCAGAGGTTACTTTTGCTGCTCAGCAGAAGAGCTATCTCCACTTGCAGGTTGGCAGCCAGGAGGGAGTTTGAACTAGCCCTAGCACCATTAGTAGCAGCACATATGGCATGTGGAAGGACGGACATGGAATGGGGGTTGGGAATAATTGTTATATTTCCTAACATTTTCACATTGACAATAGACATCAAACCCTAGAACCTGGTTTGCATTTTCATGTGTGTCATCACATGATGGGAGAGAGATTTTTTGTTCCTTTAAAATTAAAGTAAAAAATAGCCATAACATTTCTAGAATTACAAAAATCAGAGGGTTCACAGATATGGGCTTACGAAGGCCAAAACCACAGTGACATCAATACCTCTATAAAGTAGTGAAATGTTATCCCCGTTTTACAAATAGGTATCGAAAGTCTAATTGGCTTGCCTATAGTCCTACAGTGAGCCAGTGGTACAGACAGGAAGAGAACCTAGAAGACCAGTCCCCTCTTGTTACTAGAATCAAGTCAATTTCACGCTGCTGCAGCAATATATGAACAGCAGCAGAAGCAGGCACTGAAGTCATTCATGTGAGTGGAGGTAAGGGGGCAGCATAAGGGAGAATCTTGATTCCTCTGCAGCACTTGGGATGCTACAGAGTAGAGAAAAAACAGAAAGTTCCTTCTGCCTTCTAGCTGCAGTTCCAATTTAATCAAACATCTTCCAGCCAGAAGTTGGTATGAAAGATAGAGGTCCGGACTGCATCCTAGCAGAAGACCTATCAACTGCGGAAGTAGGGAGGTCAGTAGACTTTCATCACTCGTACCTCGCTACTATGGTTTCCACCATTATCTTGTATATGCTCTTCTGGCTAGTGTGTGCTTTGTAAGGTTTTAACCCTCTACCATTACAGCGTAAATTAATGCTTTATTCTTTACTTCCTATCTTAAACCACTTTTAACAATGCACAGCACCATATTTTACTGGTGGGTGAAGTGATCCCATATACAACATATATTTATTTTTCATACCACATAAGAGAAAAGCTTTATCTCTGGCAGAGCACTGTGTATTAGTCTTAATTTTGAAAAGGGCTTTAGGATTCTCTGGGATGAAAGGTGTTATATAGAAATGTAATATCATTAATGGAATGATTCAAGCAATTAAAATCTGTTCACTTCAAAGCTTACACAAAAGATACAGGATTAATTCTTATTATTTCTTGTCATGCTAAAAGCCCAACTTCAAATGCCCAAATCATGTAGTACTGTACCACAAACCAGCTATGAAAATTGCCTTCCAGTTTTTTTTAAAACTACCTTAAGTCTTCATGTTGCAATTCCTTGTATTTTAGAATTAAACTAATCAAGGTTATGAAGCAATTAAAAATCTTCTCCTCCCAAAATGTCAGCATTTTAATGCTCTCCTTTCATAACTATATTGGTAAACCTGCCATTTGATTGGAATGATCTTATTTGGCTTTCTTTAACCTGTCTGTATAGTTCTTATCTAGTCCCTAAGAGACTGAAGTTGGAAATGACAGAGGAGGAGAAAGACCTGGGTGCACTGGTTCATCACAGGATGACTACGAACCACCAATGTGATGCAGCTGTGAAAAAGGCTAATGCAGTCCTAGGATGCATCAGGCAAAGTATTTTCAGTAGAGACAGGGAAGTGTTAGCGCCATTATACAAGGCACTGGTGAAATCTCATCTGGAATACTGTGTGCAGTTCTGGACTCCCATGTTTAAGAAAGATTAATTCAAACTGGAACAGGTGCAGAGAAGGACTGCTAGGATGATCCGAGGAATGGAAAACCTACCATATTATTAGAGGAGACTCAAAGAGCTTGGCTTGTTTAGCCTAACCAAAAGAAGGCTGAGGGGAGATAGGATTGCTCTCTGTAAATACATCAGTGGGATAAATACCAGGGAAGGAGAGGAGTTATTTAAGTTAAGCGCCGATGTGGACACAAGAACAAATATATATATATATATATAAACTGGCCATCAACAAGTTTAGGCTCAAAATTAGATGAAGGTTTCTAACCATCAGAGGAGTGAAGTACTGGAACAGCCTTCCAAGGGGAGCAGTGGAGGCAAAAAAACCTGACTGGCTTCAAGACTGAGCTGGATACGTTTATGGAAGGGATGGTATGAGGGAACTGCCTACAACGGCATGTAGCCGATCTGCAACTCCTAGCAGAAAATATCTCCAATGGCTGGAGACGGGACACTAGGATGGGGAGGGCTCTGAGTTACTACAGAGAATTATTTCCCAGGTGTCTGGCTGGAGGTCTTGCCCTCGGGGTCTAACTGATCGCCATATTTGGGGTCAGGAATGAATTTGCCCCCAGGTCAGATTGGCAGAGACCCTGGGGGTTTTCACCTTCCTCCGCAGTCTGGGGCATGGGTCACTTGCAGGTTTAAAGTAGTGTAAATGGCTAATTCTCTGTAACTTGAAGTCTTTAAGGTGCCACCGGACTCCTTGTCTTATTTTATAGTTTCTCCCTATCTGAACATACTAAAAATGTACAATTAATCAGCATCTGAAAATATTAAGCTATATAATGCTTAAATAGATGTACATGGTTATAATGTACCCTTCTACGTAGCAAAAAGATGGTACCAAATCTAATGTAAAGGCTCTATTTAATTGTAAATTAACATGCTAATGGGAAGGGGGTAGGTTTAGAAGATAAAATAAAAAAAGAACAAGTTAAAAATCACTTAGAAAAGTTAGATGCCTGCAAGTCACCAGGGCCTGATGAAATGCATCCTAGAATATTCAAGGAGCTAATAGAGGAGGTATCTGAGCCTCTAGCTATTATCTTTGGAAAATCATGGGAGACGGGAGAGATTCCAGAAGACTGGAAAAGGGCAAATATAGTGCCCATCTATAAAAAGGGAAATAAAAACAACCCAGGAAACTACAGACCAGTTAGTTTAACTTCTGTGCCAGGGAAGATAATGGAGCAAGTAATTAAGGAAATCATCTGCAAACACTTGGAAGGTGGTAAGGTGATAGGGAACAGCCAGCATGGATTTGTAAAGAACAAATCATGTCAAACCAATCTGATAGCTTTCTTTGATAGGATAACGAGTCTTATGGATAAAGGAGAAGCTGTGGATGTGGTATACCTAGACTTTAGTAAGGCATTTGATACGGTCTCGCATGATATTCTTATCGATAAACTAGGCAAATACAATTTAGATGGGGCTACTATAAGGTGGGTGCATAACTGGCTGGATAACCGTACTCAGAGAGTTGTTATTAATGGTTCCCAATCCTGCTGGAAAGGCATAACGAGTGGGGTTCCGCAGGGGTCTGTTTTGGGACCAGCTCTGTTCAATATCTTCATTTACGACTTAGATATTGGCATAGAAAGTACGCTTATTAAGTTTGCGGATGATACCAAACTGGGAGGGATTGCAACTGCTTTGGAGGACAGGGTCATAATTCAAAATGATCTGGACAAATTGGAGAAATGGTCTGAGTTAAACAGGATGAAGTTTAACAAAGACAAATGCAAAGTGCTCCACTTAGGAAGAAAAAATCAGTTTCACACATACAGAATGGGAAGAGACTGTCTAGGAAGGAGTACGTCAGAAAGGGATCTAGGGGTTATAGTGGACCACAAGCTAAATATGAGTCAACAGTGTGATGCTGTTGCAAAAAAAGCAAACATGATTCTGGGATGTATTAACAGGTGTGTTGTGAGCAAGACACGAGAAGTCATTCTTCCGCTCTACTCTGCTCTGGTTAGGCCTCAGCTGGAATATTGTGTCCAGTTCTGGGCACCGCATTTCAAAAAAGATGTGGAGAAATTGGAAAGGGTCCAGAGAAGAGCAACAAGAATGATTAAAGGTCTTGAGAACATAACCTATGAAGGAAGACTGAAAGAATTGGGTTTGTTTAGTTTGGAAAAGAGAAGACTGAGAGGGGACATGATAGCAGTTTTCAGGTATCTAAAAGGGTGTCATAAGGAGGAGGGAGAAAACTTGTTCACCTTGGCCTCTAAGGACAGAACAAGAAGCAATGGGCTTAAACTGCAGCAAGGGAGGTCTAGGTTGGACATTAGGAAAAAGTTCCTAACTGTCAGGGTGGTTAAACACTGGAATAAATTGCCTAGGGAGGTTGTGGAATCTCCATCTCTGGAGATATTTAAGAGTAGGTTAGATAAATGTCTATCAGGGATGGTCTAGACAGTATTTGGTCCTGCCATGCGGGCAGGGGACTGGACTCGATGACCTCTCGAGGTCCCTTCCAGTCCTAGAATCTATGAATCTATGTTTTAATAGCTATATCAACCAGTGAAAATGCACCTTTCTTTAGAAAGTAACCGAAGTACAAATGGAAAGTTTATGAAAATCAATTATTTAAATTGAGACTTTCTACTTGATTTAAATCACGATTTAAGTTGCTGATTTAAACCACCTTGATTTAAATCAATCCACCCAGCTGTGACGTTAGGCACCCCTGTGTTCACACCCTACATACTACTGCAATAATTTTTGTACAAAATACACCTTGTGAGATAACATCTGAAAACTAACTCCACACTGGTCAGTAATACTATTGTAAAATATATATAACAATGCTGTATGTGAAATTATGGATCTTTACTAATGTTATGCTTTAAAGTCTGTGACTAAAAGATGGACAAATGCTACATTTTCTCCAGACAACGGAAAGGGGCCAATATCTCAAACCAGGTGTGGCCCAGGTTCAATGGGCTATTCATTTGTATCGGAGATTGCAGCAGGAAGAGATAATTTGCATAGTAAAAACCAACAGCAGCTGAGGAATACTCAAGAAGCCTGATCTTCCAAGCCTTGTGGCTCCTTTACTCAGCATGAACTAATGAACTTTATCCGGGGGTACCCTTCAGAAGAATATATTTCAAAGGTTTATTGGACTGTCAAAGGGAGGGGCAAAGAACCCCAAGTTACCCTTCACCTTAAGGAGACAAAAAACAAAGCTAAAAAGTAAAAAGCTGGAAAGAAGACTGTGGGGGAGAGAGAGAGAAACCATCTTGAACAAAGACTATCTTGCTAGATTAAGTTTTAGACTTTTAGAAGCATGTTTTCACTTTTGTTTGTAACCATTTAACTTTAACCCTTAAATCTGAACTTACTTAAAAATCTCTCTTTTTGATTAAATACACTGGTTTTGCTTTTATTCTAAATCAGCCCAGTGCTGTATTTGAATTGCGGTGATTATTAAAAACTCCAGCTAAAGCCACAAGCTGCTGTGCTTTTGTCTCTTTAAAGAAGCAACAGGTCTTATTACTGAACATTTCAGGGCAGACTATTTGGGGGGAATTCAGGATTCTGGCTGTCTTGGGCCACTTGGCTACTCACAACCAAGGGTGGTGGAGACCAGACCGTGGCTGTGATGTGACAAGCAGGCTGATGGAGTCAAGAGTTGCTGAACCAAGGCTGCTTAACACACAGACACCCAGTGCATGTGTGTATGCTGGCTGGAGCGTCCACACAGGGACTACAACAGCAGAGTGGCCCTCAGTGTTCAGGGGACTGGACTCGATGACCTCTCGAGGTCCCTTCCAGTCCTAGAATCTATGAAACACTAACAGTGGCCCAACCTCTCATTGCTCTCAATTGCACCCCAAAATGTGACACCTGCCCCATGGCCTATTTAAGGGTGTGGATGACTGTGCGAGGACAGCAGAGGCAACACGTGGCCAGGGGAGGCACCCGGGGTCATGTGCGCCCCCAGATTTCTGCCAGGTCACATGATGCGGCTGGGCCCCCTCCCTGTGGGGCAGCTGCCAGAGCTGGTGAGCTGCTCCCCGTGGGCAGAGGTAGAAGCAACAGCTGGGAGCTGCATGGAGAGGCTGCTGCTTTCTGAGGAGGGAGACTGAGGGTAAGGAGGTTGGGGCGTGACTTGAGCTGTGCTTTTGAATTATGTCCTCCCTCCCCATCAGCAGGTATGGGTCATTTCAGGAGGACAGGGTCACTGGAATGGTGAAAGGTGCCAAAGTTTGGAAAAATATGCACATCTTTGCTGCAGTCACAGTGGAGTTTGCTGTTTGCACACGTTTTCGCAACACTGCAGCACTGTAAAATTGATGAAATTGTTAAATCACTTGAAAGAATGAAGTATTGTGTGTTTTGGGTTATGAAAGGCCAGAAGTTCTGTTAGCACAGTCTGAAAGCTGTATTTTGAGGCCTTAATTACTGAGATGCCTCTATTTAGGAATCCCTAAAAATCAATAAAACCTAGTTCCTAGACCTTCAGCTTATTTTGAAAACTGACCCTGGGAAAGCTTTCTAATGTTGGCTACTAATCATCGTCTTTGCTACTATTACCTCCCCTGAAAAGCTCATCTCCCCTGAAGGGTGGAGGTGGAGTGGAAAGACAACTAACTCCCTAACTTTTATTGCTCCATTAACATTTTAAACCTGTAAATAATTGTAGGAGGGTAAAGGCAACTTAAAACAGAAGCTATTAGGAATAATGTGATCTCAGTCACAGAAAATACAGTAAAAGTACAGGCTATTGTACTACAGCATAAAGATGACACATTCCTCTCCACATGCACTACTGAAAGATACTAATTATGCCTCTGGCAAAGGGCACATGGGCTCCTTCAAAGAAGCTATTTAAAGATAAGAACACTGCAGGCAAACACTTCAGATGTATCTGCACTATTCCATTCCTTCTCATGCTGGAAATTCTGGGGCATTATTTAAAAACTAAAAATAATAAAGGAACAGGAATTCTGCCAAGCCTGGTCAATGCTGTATTCTAAATACTTTGAAAATACACCTATTAATTGTTAACATTTTTTTGTCTTAGCCAGATGGCTTTTTCAAAACAGAACAAAATTTAAAATGCCCATTAATGCCCATTTTCAAGTGAAGAGTTTGAAAAAAATCAATGAAAAGTAATTTCAAAAGTGTCCACAGCCCTCACAATTTGTGCGAACGAAAACAAGCAGGAATTAGTAAATTCTCTCCTCACTTAAATTAGAGCATGTTTAAAAAGAATAATTAGAATCAAACTTTCAGAGAAATAAAGAAGAACCCAAAGTAATATAGACCCGAGTCCTACAAAGGGATCTCTAAGCACGGGCCTCTTTGCCCTTTGTGGAGTCCCGCTGTCTTCCACCAACAGCCTGTATGTAATGTTCCACGTTCCTGGAATTCAGTTAGACTTTCCAGCTACATTTTTGGATGTTAAAAGCCATAAAGAAAAACCTTCCCTCCTCAAGGGAAGAGTGAAATTCTTGCTGTTACTGGAATTTTTAAATTACTGTACTTACAGGGAAAAGTGTGGTATAAACGTTCGTTTCACAAAGTACAGATGGTAGCTGTAAGTTTACAAAGCTCAGTGTATCTTCCTGAAGTCACTCACAGAGAGAAAGAGATCAGCTTCACAGAGAAACAAAGCTATTTCATTAGCTTCTATTGGGAGGGAAGAGTCACTTTATATGAGCATTTGTTCAATACTTTAAAGGACAGTAACACTTTTATGAAGGGATGCAAAACTAAGTCCTCATGGACTTTAACATCAAGGTTTGATATTTTGTATACCATCTGTAAAAGGAATTTGAGCAGGAAATCCAATAGGGTCCCTTCATTTCCCCACTGCCTTATGAAATACGAGACATAGTGTACAATTTATTCCAAATACACTCTCCAGCCAACAGAACAGCAGCACTTTGAGGCCCACCAGAAGTGTGTAAAACTCCACTGCTGTGAAACTGGCCTAATTAGCCCGAGTGGTACACCTTTCTCAGAATGAGGAATTGTCGTAACGTACATTTATACAGTGCCATACATTGACACACTGTTTTCAACCAGATGATTTAGGACAAAATTTACTCTCCATATTGTATCACATTGTAGTTTTCAAGCAGTCACTGAGCAGGTATCAGCACTGAGACAACAAAGCTCATACTACTGACTTATCAGGCAAACTAGTTCCCAATACTGCCAAGTGACAGAGTCCCACTGAAATCAACAAGACTCTGCACAAGTGGATCACCCTGTAGGACTGTCATTAGCTGACCCGCTGCACAGTTTTCAAAGACCTGAACAAATGTTCTATATGTGCCTAGTGATACTATGTTACCAACAATTACATCACTGCTAAACCTATAAATTGCCATGAATTTCAGTGTCTTACAATACCAGGGTAAACTGTAAAAGAATTGGGTGGGGATTTAGCAGCACAGATCTTAGCTGCAGAGTTGAAACCCCACATGACAAGTTTTGAAAATTTGTCTCTTAGTGTTTAATAAGTGATTGCACTGATTAAAAAAAAAAAGTCTTATTGTGCTTACTTGGTGTGAGCGAGCGAGATAATCAAACTGATTTGAAGATGTGACTGGATTTTTTCCTCCATTTATAAAGGGTATTGGGTTCACCACCTATAGTTTTACCTGCTTTTCAACTCTAATAATCTGATTTAATCATGGTAACATCTGAAGAGAGAAAGCTGCTTCAATCATAGACAAGACAGGCTTTCTATTCTTTTGTGTCCCATGGTTCTAGCCAGCAGTTTAAAATCAACTTCAAATGTTCTTTTCTGCTTAACAATCACCAGTATAAAATCCATCTTAAAATGTTGTCTGTACTGAAGGATGGGGGTGGAGCTGTGTTAAAGAGTCCTGGGGATGGAAAGAGATATTGGGTGTTCTATGGTAGTCACACCAGAATTAAATTCTCACCCCACGTACATAATCACTTTGTTTAACCACACAACAGCAGTAGCAAGATTGATTTTTCCTTCACAAAAATATTTGCAAGTACTTGGATATAGCAGTGGGTCAACCTTAACATTTCTGAATCTTTATTTGAAAAAGGACATTAGATTCATAATTTTATTCAGAATGAAGACTTTGGAGGGAAATAGTGTTACAAATGTAGGTCAACCACAGCCTCAACTACTTCATTTGGAAAAAATTGTGGATCACAATGCAAGATGTGGGGAAAATGTCAGTTTTTCAATTTTTTTAAACTGTAGTTACCCGATGTTAAAAGGACATTCTTTTGTCCATTAAGGGTTAAGAATGATGTTTTCTACAACATGCTTTTAACTAAGGCTGGCTACCAAAATGTTTTTTAAAAACAAAAAAGTAAGTTATTTTTAAACAAACAATGTTCTCTTGCAGCACTTATTCATTTGCAGAATACTGCAGTCTGGCGTTATGAGATCCAACAAACTTAAACTAATCAGAAATTGATAGATGGATTTCAATTTTATTTCCATTCTGTCATTATTGCCCATGTTGAGCAAAATGTAATAAAATGAGAACGATGAGGAATTTATATTTTTAAAATTATTTTAGATTCAATATTCCTTGTGTTAATAGCAGAGATCCTTGAAATCCATTTGCCTCTGAAAAACGTGGAAAAAATGCAGAATTTGCGTTTTTACAGAGTTTTCTACATTCTGTGAAAAAAATAAGTACATATATTAACTATTAGTTAAATTTTACTGAAAGTATCAGTGTCACTTATTCAATGCACGCAACCTACCCCTCTTGTGGTTGATTTTTTAGTGTGCCTTAAATTTACATAGCTAAACATACTCCAATAAACTGCTTCAGGCAAATATAGAGAGGTTACTCAACAGCGTGTAGGGATTTGTGTTTTAATGCATCTCAAAGTTCACTTCAGTCTCCAGCTGTGAGTAATTAAAGTTATGAAGAGATGCCGAAAACTTTATCACCCCTAAAGACCATGTCACTGAGTTTGGCATGGACAAATTTCATGTTGATGGTAACGTGCTGTTCTGTAGATTACATTTGAAGGCAGACAATTGTAGAACACATGCAAAGCTCTGAACAAACTGGATGAAAAGGAACGAAAACAAAAGGCAGAAACAGCAAGGCCATTGACAACAGTAAAGAACCAATGCACTGTGACTGGATCATTCTATTAGTTTTATTTTATTATAATGATTGATGGCACTGGCAGGCTTCAAACTTGCTTAAAAATTGTAAATATATCAATAAAACATTATGTTCAACTGAAATCTATATACTGTATATTATGTCTAGGGAAACTAAAGTTCAGTGTTTCTTTTCAATGGCAGAAAAATGCGGGGTTTTTTATGGGGGTGGGGGGTTAATTGGATAATTTTGGGTTTTTTTAAATCACAGAAAACTAGGATCTCTGTTTATTAGTAACACAGGTAAGATTTTTTTTTTTTTATTTAAAAATTTTAACCCAGCAGTGTCACTTTAGGAAAGATTTTACTAGGGAAAAAAAAATATAAAAAGTACAATCACCAACTAGTCTAAGTTTCCCGACTTCCCACTGGAGATCAGCTGAGTGTTTTCCTTGGGAAACAAAGGCTTAATCTGGGGGGAATCTTTAAAGTTTCCCCACCACTGCTACTTGCACATATTGGGTAAAGTTCCTTTGTATAAACTTTGTCCAATCTGTTCTCCCTGTAACTTTTTATATTACAGGTGTGTGAAAAATAAGTAAAATAAATATATATACATAAAAAAAATCTGGTGAAAATGAAGGTGTAAAATGTGCATTAAGGGCCATATTTGATGCTCTGCCTCCAGGAGTCCTGTTGTCTCCTGCAGGCACAGCACAGGATCTGTACCCTACTGCAATGGCCCCAGCATAATTCAGAGCAGCCTGGTCCTCTAAATTATGGCATACTCCCCAGTGTTCCCTGTGGCCTGAAGCACAAGCCAGAATGGACATAGTGACATGCACCCACCCTCTCCTGCCCTAGGCTCCTTCCCCCAACATGTCCCTGTTTAAGGCAATCCAATGCAGTGCCTGCGCCAGAGGAATTCTCCCCCCAGAATCCCTGTATGTTGTTCTCAGACCCTATACAGTGACAATGGAGCTGTGTACGGTTTATTTTTTATCCTAATACTGTATTTTTATCCTAATACTTCCTGGGGGAGGGAATCTATCTATAACCTTTTGTTTACATGCACATATTGTTTGAAAAACACCCATATTTCTGGATCTTGAAGAAATTTGGAATTGACTGCAGGCCTTCAACAACTTTATAAAACTTCTACTACTTTACAGCAGAACATCTATTAGACGAAAATTACAGATACCAGATCCAAACGTTCACTATTAAGAGAAAAATCTTGCTGCATGAAGCACTGGATCAGGAGAAGATACCTGTATCTCATATCGCATTATTCAAGTCAGATTGCTGTGGGTAAAGTCTCCCCCTTTTCAAGTCGCCTCTCCATAGGTGTGGGGGCCTTGAGAGATTTAACAATACATATTTAATAAGGAGAAGAAAATATATCTGTACAAATGCACCCATGTGCACACACTTATTAGCTGAATTTTCCCACAAACAGAATCCATCAATTGGCCCTGAGCACTCCAGCAGCGTGCTGCCAACAGACAGAGCAAATTACCACACAGCAAATTAGATCTAATCCACAGAAATGTAGAAAGGGATTGAGTCTGCATTTTGGTCTCCACTGGATGCTACTTTTCACAATCCATATATATATTGTCTATCTTGACTCTCTCATCCAGTATGTAAAGTTGTCTTGTAATGGGGGATAGGGATGGAATGGGGGATCCCTATCCCCCATTACAAGACAACTTTACATACTGGATGAGAGAGTCAAGATAGACAACTTGGCAGCCTGATTCCAAGCCATTAGCAGCAGAATACATAAGCATAGGAAAATTCAACCATGCTGAACTAGGAGGAGAAAACCAAGGCAGGCAGCTATGATTGATGCTGATCAGTTGTATTCCAAGTGAGAGGAACTGTGCTGTAAGAGAAGCAATAGGAACCTGCAAAGTGGCAGTAGTAACTGAGAAATGAGGCAAACATAGCAAACCTCAGGGGATTAGCCCATTGAGTTCGGATTCTGCAAGCAGGGCAGGCATTATCGGTAATGAAGGCACACTCCTTCAACCAGGCTACAGGAAGGAAAGGGTAATGGCAGTGTTCTTCATTGCAAGCTCTGCGAGCCAGTGGTGGCTCCCATCAACCCTAAGTGCTACTCCCTAAATTCCCTCTAAGCTGCATGGCCGCAAAGCAGGCTATATAAATAGCCGCACAGCAGGGTATAAAGAGGAGAGAGTTTGGGGTGGGAGGGAACTGGGGAGAGGAGCAAGTTGGGGCTTGGAGGGCTGCTGTGGGCCTCTCCCCTGGCCCCGGAGCTCCCATGCTGCCTGCCGGCAGGGGGGACAAAGGCCCCTTCCCCGGAGCTAGCTGCTGCCAGCAGGGAGAGGGCTGGAGGAAGTCCTCTGGCCCCAGCCCCGGGGCAGCCTGCCTGCACCCCAAACTCCTCATCCCCAGCCCCACCCCAGAGCCTGCACCCCAGCCAGAGCCCTCACCCCCCCTGCCTCCCACCCCTCTGTCCCAGCCCTGAGCCCCCTCCTGCACCCTGAACCCCTCATCCCCAGCCCCACCCCGCAGCCCTCACCCCTGCATCCCAACCCTCTGCCCCAGCCCTGAGGTTCCTCCTGCACCCCAAACCCCTCAACCCCAGCTCCACCCTAGAGCCCTCACCCCTAGCCAGAGCCCTCACCCCCTGCACTCCACCCTCTGCCCTACCCTGGACCACCTCTCACACTCTGAACCCCTTGGCCCCACCCCATGTGGCTCTCACATTGAAGTTTTTTTGCCAAAGTGGCCCCCACTTCAAAAATAGTGAAGATCACGGGGCAATGGCATCAGCAACCCCTCTGGCACATTACACATGAGCACCATCTAACTATAAAGGGGCTGATGGCAGTTCCAGCACTCTCAGATTAAGGAATAATGGTTAGAATGCAGGTCTAATGCCACAATCAAGAAATTAAACAGGAGGAAAATATTACCAGGCCTCTGCTTGGGGGAGGAGAGGGAGGAAGATATGAAAAAGTCCCACCCTGGGGGAGCCTAAGTGTGACCTAGCAATGAGGTGCAGCACTCCAAGTGAGTCTCTGGTTTAATCAAGACAGAATTATCAATATGTCATTCAAAGGCTTTCTTTTCACTGCCAAAAAACTGTGTGTTTTTTTCAGTGGGATAACTGACACGGGCTAGCTAGGAGGTTCACCGTATCTACCTACCTCCTGGTTAGACCTACCGATGCCTTGTTTCCACTATGGTTTTACAGTGAGATAGCGAACACACATAAGTTATTCCACTGAATAAACACATTTTTCTTATGCAAAGACAAAACCAAAATCAACGTTTTCTTCTAATCAGATAAAGCTTGTTGCTCTGGGATTTAGCTGGTGGGGTGAAGAGCGGTTAATGAACACTCCATATGTAGAGGAAGGGAATAACCAGCTAGATTTCAACTCCTAGTGGAAGTAAAGAAGTACTTGTGAGGGTTAAGCAGGGCCTCAGTTTATATAATCAGACATAATTGAGAGAGAGAGATGGAAGGACAAGGAGAAAGAGTGCTAAGCATAAAAGTAATTTCCATTTGGTCTATTATTGGCCTAATTCTATAATCTTTATATCGATGAAGTAAAACGCTACTCCACTGTAGCTACAGTCAGACTACTGGGTGGAAATGTGTGCAATAGGTTCAAGGGCAGCACCACTGCATTCAGCTAGACTGTACTGTGTGATACTGCAGCTTGGTCTCTGAACTACAGATTGTTCCCCTAGACTGCTGCAAAATTCCTACCTCGAAGGCAGAGAAATGTAAGGAAATCTTCTGTCTTGGGCTTCCTTTTGGAGAGGTCAGAAATCTGAGTAGCTGGAGGGGGTAACAACGGTTCCACTATCTTTATTGGAGTTGTGCTGGGACTGTTTGGCTGGGATTGAGCAAACTTCCTTTGTGCTTGCAGCCTTGGCCTGTGAAAACAAGAGAAAAACACAAGCATTATTAGGCAGAAATACAGACTTAAATTTAAGAATTCACTGTGATGAGAGAGGGATAAATCAATCTATTACCAATAACATTTTCCTTAGTTGTGTTTAGTCCACAATATATTTTTGAAGTGTAACAATTATGATTTATTCAGTTTGAGAGAAAGTTTGTTTTACCACAGTTATTTTAAAGTATCTGTTGCAATTTTAAGAATTTCAAGGTGATTTTTACCTAGCTTGCGCTAAGGCAAACCAGGAACTTTTCACCTATAAGTGTGACTAGCATGCTATGTGTTCCAAACATTTTCACCCACTCTGTATAATTAAATTACGCCAACTAATATCTGCTATTTTTCCTTCATGAAAACCTCTTTCTTAAAAAGGTGCAAATACATTTGTTACTTTGGTTCTACCCTAGTTAACATTTTGCTTAATTTATAATTGAACATTTTGACATTAAAGTTTCTTAACTTATTCCAATTCACTAAAAAAGTTTCTTAACTTATTCCAATTCACCTTTATCACTGTTAGCGATAAAGTGGGTGAGGTCCAAAGTGGGTCCAATATCTTTTGGTGAGAGAAACAAGCTTTTGAGACAAAGAGCTCTTCTTCCGGTCTGGGAAAGATACTCCCAGTTTTACAGCAAAATGCAATATGGAACAGATTGTTTAGCATGACTAGTTAGCACATATTCTAAGGGACCATACAAAGTGGAGTGGCCTGTTAACACCTCTACAGTCACAGGACAAAAAGAGAGGGTTAGTGGGCTGCAATCCACTACATCTTGCATTTTGCTGTGATGCTGGAAATACCTTTCCCAGACTGGAAGAAGAGCTCTGTGTAGAAGTTGGTCCAATAAAAGATATTATCCTGGGGCAGACATGGCTACAACTACACTGCACAAAATGGAGAGTGACAGAAATCACAAAAGTTTAATCCAGGAGCATCAACACATACTTCAGTTGTATTGTTGTACATCCATAAGTGCAATTTTGCAAAGTGTCAAGGAAAGCATTTTATTTTTGACCGGCAAGTAAAATATCAAGTTTTATTTCCCACGGTCAGCAGCCTGGTAAAGAGCAAGCAAGTAGATTTTGTACTTGGGCTGAAAATATTCAAGGAGAATTTTGCAAGGCTGCATTAGCAAGAAAGAAGAACAGGGAAAGGCAGAACAAGGTTATCTTGTTGCTTGACCTCTGTAACTAGCTGTACTTCCTAGATTAATCTTGGGTATGTGTCATCTATAGGGCTCTTCGAAATTCACAGTCCATTTTGGTCAATTTCACAGTCATAGGATTTTAAAAATCATAAATTTCATGATATCAGCTATTTAAATCTGAAATTTCAGTGTTGTAATTGTAGGGGTGCTGACCCAAAAAGGAGTTGTGCAGTGGCTGCAACGGTATTGTAGGGGGGGTTGCGGTACTGCTACCCTTACTTCTGCACTGCTGCTGGCAGCGGCGCTGCCTTCAGAGTGGGCAGCTGAAGAGTGGTGGCTGCTGGCCAGGAGCCCAGCTCTGAAGGCAGAGTCGCAGCCAGCACCAGCGCAGAAGTAAGGAAGACATGGTATGGTATTGCCACCCTTTCATCTCTGCTGCTGCCTGCAGAGCTGGGCCCTCAGTCAGCAGCCGCCACTCTCCGGCTGCCTAGCTCTGAAGGCAGCATAGAAATAAGGGTGGCAATACCACAACCCCCCCTAAAATAACCTTGCCACCCCCTGCAATCTCCCTTTGGGTCAGGACCCCCAATTTGAGAAATGCTGGTCTCCCCCGTGAAATCTGTATCGTATGCAGTAAAAGCACAAGACCAGTTTTCACGGTGCGTGACACGTTTTTCATGGCTGTGAATTTGGTAGGGCCCTAGTCATCTAATTTAGCTGAGATGACTGAAGACAAGCAAAGTGGACTTGGGACTCATAGCACAAATGAGAAAACTCGCCTATTCAATGGTTCTCATGGGTATTCACTTGCAATAATAATAAATAATTTAGAGTAGAAATTTGTTCTAGGAAAAGTACCCCTGTGCAGGGAAGTTAACTGGAGGGGAACGACTGTGTGCCTCACTTTGACCCTGATACTGCATAGCACTCAAGTCTTATGGAAGTGAGTGGGAATTAAATTCCTTCCTGAACTGAGCCCCAGTCAACCCAGATTTCCAAGCATTCCAAGAGTTTGACAGAGAGAACACAGTACAGAATAAAAGGGCTTCATAGCAGTCAAAATTCAAATGTTATTCAGACAGTTAGACGTTAATAACTCACAATCTTTATAATTTATAACTTTATAAAAGCTAGTTTAAAATTCCAGTCCTCAATTAAAAAAGAAAAAAAAGGCAGCTAACCCATATATGGCTGTTAGTGGCATGGCTGGAACAAGATGATAAAAAGACCTAAAATATCAATTTTTAGAGGAGAGGGAAGGCAACTTTACATTAATTACTGGTTCTACTAATACAATATTTATCTAATATGAACTTGAGATCTGTAACAAATATTGCCACAGAATAATCCAGGTTTGTCATTGTATTGCAAACTATCATTGTGATTCTCTGATCAAATTATACACATTCAAGTACATTGCTGACAAAAATTTAGATGTAAAAGATAATCAATTAGTGAGGGTAAAACCAGTAATCTGCAACCTTCTCCAATTTCACAGCTATTAAAACTCTGCCATGCAGCCATTCACACCTGTAACAAGTTTTTGCTAAGGAAAGAGGTGGCATTTAGAAACCATATCAGAGAACTAAGTGCCAAAGAGCAGCATCTATATATGTGATCCTAAAAATATCTAGTAAATAATACCTTAGGAGAACCGGTAGCATAGTCAAGGGAGACTCTAAAATCTGTCTGCATAGAAAAGCTATGCATGGGATTGATGGGGAAAAGAATTTTTTCCTCCCAAGAAGTTTAAGATCTGCCTTAAATCTACAAAGCCAAGACATTTCAGAGTTAAAATACCTTGCCAGGCTTAAGCTGCTCTCCAAACATAGTGCATATTAACACCAAGAGAGCAGTAGAAGTATCATCCACATACTTCATGGTTTTATCCTCAAAAGCGTTGTGGTGGATACTATGCACAATATGTGTTCTCTCAAGCAAAGGGCCAGATGCCTAGCTAAAACACTGAAAAAATAGCAGTGTTCTATATACACCCTCTAATAATGACAGAAAATGAATTGTTTAACAACTCCTCTAGATTTGTTGTCCCTACAGTCTCACACAATTGCCCATAAAGAAAATTATATTTCATCGTGATCAAAAGACTCTGCTAAATTCCTGATAGACATATATTGCTTGCTTATTTCCACCTCCTCGGGGGCTCATATACTGCTTATTATTACAACAGTGCTTATGATTCTTGAACTGAAACACACTAATTGAACATTCATATTCGTTGTCTCTAGGAACAATGATCCTTTAGAAAGAAAGCGCTTCTGTACACCAATATACCTGTCCCAAAAATTCATTCCGTTTGTAAATGCAGAATGCGATCCCCTCTGCATTCATGCAGACTAGAGAGCTCTTGCACTGGATAAATGGGATTTTAACTTCAACTGGTTACTTTTCTATCACCAAAAGCACACATGCAGCCACAAGTAATGCTTTGTTATGAATTCTCTTCTGCACAAAATGTACGCTCTCTCTAGCCAAAAAGCAGACCATTAAATTTAGTCGGGAAAAGAACCTTGCTTTCTGCTGTAGCATAGAGTGATTTCCCCCCAAAGATGAACCTGATAATCTCCCAACCATGCTGTCGAAAATAATCCATACACCAAATTGGGCAAATGAAAAAACACACCCCTGAGTGCAGCAACTTACAGCGTTGTATAGTGCCAGTGTAAACAGTGCCCCAGTGCTGGGAGCCGCGCTCCCAGCGCTGTAAACTAATCCCCTCGGGAGCGCTTTGGAGTTTTGAGTGTAGCCAAGCCCTAAGAGTGACTGAACAGAAATCCAAGAAATGCACATTTGAAGCCTGTCATAAGATTTAATATTAACCCTTTACATTAAGGATTGTCCATCTGGTTATTTGCAACACAATATACCATCACATGAGGTTTGAGTCAGACTGTGTTCCTACTCAGTTATCACATCCCAGGAGCAAAGTAATATTCTCAGTCCATGGGGTGCTGAAAGGGAGGGGGAATAACCAGTATATTTATCCTAAATGCTAATGTCTATTGAATTAGTAAATTAAAAGTACATTTCAAAATGTCTTGAAATGTATGTTTTGCCCCATTCCTTTTCTCACCCATTCCAAATCCAGTATACACTTTCCTCATATTCTGACCACCCCTTCAATGCTACATTTCTCCAACCTCACCCAGCTACCAGGTAGTAAAAATGTCTCTCCACCCCACAACAGTCCAACCCCAGCAGAGGCCTTCCAATCTTGTTATGAAATTTAGGGCAGAAGATCTTCCTCCAGTCCACTTTCAAGACATACCATGACTTTGTTACTACCAGAGGAGGTGAGATGGCACACTTGATCATATAATAACAAAGTCTCAACAACCGCTCTTCCTTCAGTGTCTCCCTTCCTGATATAAATCAGTTAGCACCACTTCTGATGTATTCCCTGTTCTCACTCCTGCAGTACACTACCTCTTGGCCAGGGAACCAGACCCTCAGTGTCTGAAATGTCAAGATTTATTAACTAAAAGCCTGGCCAATTCACTTTAACGAAGTGAATTAAAAAAAAACCCACAAACCCACAGCGTTTTTACTCTTTGGGGTTTCCAAAGTAACTGCCATTAATATATGGACTGGCACAAGTTCCACAGGCTTCAGTTGTGATATGTGGAAGTATACGACTAGCTAGCATGTGGCAGATAGTGACTAATAACTAGATGTTTAGTCTATCATGCAGTTTTAATATTATGGAATTGCAGTTTCTAGGTTAAATTTTTGATTCAGTGTTTAAAATTAGATTTCTGCCTCAGTTTCACAGTTTACTAAACGACAAAGTCTAAGAACATGGCCCAGGGAAAACCAAAATGTGCTATACAATTCAAAGCATTGGTAACATGCAGCTGTTCCCTTTTTGACTTAACTTAACTTATTTAACCTTATTAACTTAACTTTCTAATATGAAAAACCTTAAAGTAGTAAATCCAATTATTTAGATTACATACCAATTCTAAACCAAGACAGAATGGGTGGCCTGTTCACTCCAGAGCCAGACATTTTGCATCTGGCAAATACCAAATGACCAACATGGTTGCCCTCTTTGAATGGTTAAGGGAACAAGCTCTTGTTGGTTTGCCAACTTACTGAAAGGCCTATTTAAAAAAAAAAGAAAAGAAAAAATGCTGTTTCTATTTCCAAAATAATTACCCTCTCCACTCTAGGCCAAAATAGACACTATAGAGCTGGCAAATACTCCTACAAAAAAGGCTTCGGTGTGTGAAGAAAGGGAAAATCCTCAAAATAATAAGCAGCATTGTGTAAAATTTATGTAAATAGAAAAATGAAAACTAATAATTACAAATACCTAGACTAATTTTTGCTTTAAAAAAAAATACAACTGTGAAATAATCCACTTTCCCCCCGAAACATGGCTATATAGACTCTAAAAATTCACTAAGCTGAGCAACCAAGACCCAGAAAGCTCTGACTAGAGAAGAGCCTTTGCTAAGTTTCTATACAACATTTCTACAAAAACTAGTTACAATTACCAAGTGTTTAGATGCAAGATATTAGCGTGTTAAAATAGGAGAGGTCTACACAATAAGAATATTCTAAGACTGCATCTATGCTACAAAAGAAGGCCATGTTAGGAAAATATTTAAAAAAAAATAATTTAGTTGGCATGGTTTTCTTATCAAATGTGGTCCTGGTTTATGGTAAACACTTTTTGAAAACTGTTCTAGTCTAGAAATATTATATAAATAAGCCTTGTAAGCAAATTATAAGCCATGCACACTGCAGTTCCAAGACTGAACTAGCTAAAGGTACTTTTAAAACTCTCTCCTTCCCACCCCCACCCCCGTCCCGGGTCTCCTAGGGCCATTTTTTTGGTAGTGTAGACAAGATCACATCGAGGAAGAAGACACTCACTAAACAAGACACTTACTCTGCAAAGTAAGGCCCAAGTTATTAATACAGCTCTGTATTAATTTTAGTAAAGATTCGTGTTCTAGATTACCCCATGCACTCTGTTACCTAGAAAACAAGTTTTTTAAGATATATTTGTGTAGTAATTTTTAAGGTAAGAAAATAAAACCAAAACTTAATACAAACAATAAGCTCTCAATAGTGGACTACATTGCACAGCACTTTTGTCAGGAAGTTACTTGCAATCATCAGTAGGTTACTTTTAGTTCTACATTTCTCGGAGAGTCTTATACTGCATTCAGTTTACCACACCTTAACTCCTACTAGAAAGCGAAGTGTAGATACTGCATAATGCTTAGGCTGGAGAACCTGGTTGCAATTAATATATTGGATTATGTTCAAATTGACAGAACATTCAGAGACTAAGAAAGATTACCCTCACACATGGACATCTCAAAACGGAAGAGGTTTGGTGGGCTGAAGCCCACAGAGTAATTTTAAAGGAATCAGACACTGGAGTATAATTAGCACCACTATGCTTCAACACAGGAACTAACACCCGTAAGATAGTTCACAGGAAGATAGAAATTGCCATATTGGATCTGACTTGTGATCCATTTAGTCCAGTATCCTGGCACCAACAGTGGCTTGCTGTTCCAGAAGAAGGTACAAGACAGCCCAAAGTAGAAAGATATGTAAAAATGTGCTCTCCAGGAGAGTCTTCTCATGACCCCTAACAGTTATTGTAAGTGCTTAAGCCCGGAAGCATGAGGTTTTATAGCCCTTCAAAAATAAATAAAGTTTCAAATCCATACAAATGTTCAATCTTACTTCATTTTTTAATACCAGAAAATAGTACGTCAGGGCAAGGGTAGATATATCCCTATCATCATCAAGGGCGAACGGTGATGTAAAGAAATGATTTAGTTTCCCAGGAAAGTCCGTGTCTCCCTTAATTGCTCTCTTTAACCTATGGTTATCCAGAGGACTCAACTATTCTTTCAGAAGAAGGAAGTCTGTGATATACACACTTAAATAGTCTCTTGCTGTTTGTTTTATACCCTTAGCTACTTGTTCTTTGAATTCCATTTTAGCCCTCCTAATTTCCTTCTTGCCTATTGTCCACTGTAGTTTATGCTCCTTATTATTAGCTTTGCTAGGGTTAGATTTCCAAATTTTGAAGGTTCTTTGTTTGTCTCAAATAACCTCTTGAACTATCCCGTTTAACCACACTGGTTTAATTCTTGTTTTCCTACTTCCCTTTTTGTTCGGGGGCATACTTGTCTTCCTAGGTTGTGTGCAAGTAACAACCATGCCAAATATAAGGATTTTGCTTCTCTGGCTTTCTGAAGTATAGTGTCACTGTATTAGTTTTTGTTACCTTTCCTCCCTCCTGGGAACTTTATTATATTATTTTGAACACTGAATTTCAGAATATTGAATTTTATTACATTGTAGTCACTATTGCTTAGTGGGTCAGCTGCTGTTACCTCTTGAACTAACTCCTGTGCTGTTATTTAGGATTAAATAAAGAATAGCCTCTCCTCTTGTGTGCTCTTACTCTAGCTGTTACAAGAAGCAATCATTTAAGGTGTCAAGAAATTGCTTCCCCACACTTTGTTCCATTGTGATACTTGACAAGTTTATGTGTAGATAGTTGAGGTCCCCTGTCATTACTGCTTTGTTAGACTTGGCTGCCTCTTTGATCTCTCTCAGTATTACACACTCAATATTCTTTTCTTGATCTGGAGGGTAGTAGTTTAGACCTAGCAGCATCCTTGTATTATTACAGCATGGGATTTGCAGCCATACAGATCCAACTGTGTCATCTCACTAGATTCTATGGAATCTTTTAAGTCTAGCATTGCCTCTCCACCTCTTCATCCTAATCTGACATTCCTGTATAATTTATAGTCTACATTTATAGTCAGGCATTAAAATATCCCATTGATTTTTGTTATTCCAACAAGTTTCAATAATGCTTATTATATATCAAGGGTCCCTTCCACAGCTTGGCATTCTAGTTCACCTGTTTTTGAGCTTAAAGTATTATATAAAGACATTTATGATTTCTGTTTTTGTTCATGTGCCTGTTTCTATTTCATTCCTTAATCTGACATTTTGCTCAGTTAGCAAAAGATTCTTCTGTGATCTTTACCTGCTGCTCCTCCAATTCAGGCCGGAATGCACTGTCCTTCACACCCATCAAGTGTGACACCAATGACACCCTCAAGTTTGTTTCAGCGTACGTGAGAGTCAAACGAGGACAGAACATGCATTTATGCAAAGATACTCTTATGTACACAAGGTCACTTATTAAAGTAAGTGCACCTGCCAGCGAGATTCTTCAGATACATTCAGGATTCATTATATAGTATCTAGAACCTTGAACTCTGTATTTGGTTTAAAATAGTTCCAAATAATCTACCACATAGAAATTAAGTACTTGAAAATCATATGCTATCTTAAATTAAATCAAGCATCTTAAACGTACTTGTGCTCATGGTGCTTCATAACACCACTAGAAAATTTCTTACGGCCTTTCACACAAACAAGTGGCCAAATGGAATTTTATACATTTTCCAAAAAGATTCACCCCGTCTGAGAACAAGCATGAGACACTCAGCGCAAAGGGTCAGCACATGAAAGCAGGGGCTTAGACTGGCAGTGAATCCTCTGCCACAAAAAAGTCTTCACTACTGCCAATGATAATGTAAGAGACATACTCAGAATATGTAACATTACTTTCACTCTAATTAATCCATGAGGGTAAATCTTATGTTTTAAGACTATCTGAAAAAACAAATTGCTATTTAACATGCATACAAGACGGCGTGGTCTGCTTTTCTTGTGAAAGCACATTTGTACAATTTTACTTAGCTTAATAACACTATCTAAACAATGTTCTACCTATATGTATCTTAGTTTCTTATACAACTCCAATCATTGTGGGCTAATTAGGGGTTCTCAAACTTCATTGCATCACAACCCCCTTCTGACAACAAAAATTACTACATGACCCCAGGAGGGGGGACCGAAGCCTGAGCCCCGCCGCCCCGGGTGAAGGGGCCAAAGCCCGAGACCCACTTCCCTGGGCCGGGTGGTGGGAACAGGGGCGGGGAAAAGCTGAAGCGCCCAAAGGCTTCCGATGTTCCCTCTAATTTTTTATATTCATGTGTGGAATGAATTTTGTTATGTGCACCAATATGGAGGTGATGTGTGGCAGGGTGGGGCCGAGGGGTTTGGAGTGCGGGAGGGGGCTCAGGGCTGGGACAGAGTGGTGAGGTGCGGGGGGTGGGGGTTCGGGATCTGGCTGGGAGTGTGGGCTCTGAAGTGGGGCAAGGGATGGGGTGTTTGAGGTGCAGGCTGCCCCGGGGCTGCAGGGGGTAGAGAGGATTCCCCCCAGCCCTCTCTCGCCGCAGCAGCTCCAGGGCCAGGGGGAGAGGCACCTCTCCCCGCCTACGCGGCCCTTGATAGACTGCTGTGCAGCCGCCCAGCTTAGAGGGAACTTAGGCTTCAGCCCTAGGCAGGGGCCTGTAACCTGAGCCCCGCCACCGCTTTGGCCCTGGGCAGTGGGGCTTGGGCTTCGGCCCCGGACCTCAGCAAGTCTAAGTCTAAAACGGGGTTGCAGCCCACAGTTTGAGAACCACTGGGCTAAATTGTAAGTTTAGTCACAGACCTGTGCATTCCTGCCTAAGAATAACTACGGACGGCAGGATGACTTGGGGGCTTGTCTTCACTGCTAAAAAAGCTGTTTTTAACCTCAGGATAACTAATGTGCATGAGCCATCCTGAGGTTAAAAACATAGTGAAGACAATGCACTTCAGTTTTACTGTGAGGTAAACTCTCAGAAGTCATCCCTAGGCAGAGGAAAAGGCCCAACCTCAGCAAGTTTATCTCATGCTAAAACTTAAATGCCTGGTCTTCACTGTGTTTTTTACCTTAGGAAAACTCATGCACATTGGTCACCCTGAGGTAAAAAATAGCTTTTTTTTAAAAGCAGTGAACACAAACTGTGAGGCCTTCCTTTGAGTCACATTTCCTTTCCTGCTTCCTTCTTGCTCCCAAGGGATAGCAATTAATTACTGGCCTATACCAGCAGAAAATTACTACACCCTTTTCCACCACCACCATCTTGGCTCAGCAGTTCTGGCCAGCAAGTAGATGGTGATAAAACCAAAGTTCCAACCATTTCCTGTCCCTCCCCACCCACTTGCTCAGGAGAGGAAGTAAGAGGGCATAAACCCAAATCAATCCTATGCACCTGCACATCCAAGGTGCAGATAGCCCACATAGGGAAAAATATGGGGTTGTTACTCTTTGTTATTGTCTTGCAAAAGCATATAACCTGGAATCACAATTTAGCCCCATAATATCTACGTAGAAGAAGACACTGTATTTTCAATATATATTTATTACTGACAAGAATTTTTGTTGTATTTTAGAGTGTAAGTTTACAATGATTTAAAGTATTTAATACCTTAAAGTAAATTTTAACAGGTAACCAATTTAGAAATTCTTACTCTTGTTTTCCCCGTATCTCTGTAGCCCAGGGGTTCCCAAACTGGGGGTTGGGACCCCACAGGGGGTCGCAAGGTTATTACATGGGGGGTCGCAAGCTGTTAGCCTCTACCCCAAATCCCGCTTTGCCTCCAGCATTTATAATGGTGTTAAATATATAAACAAGTGTTTTTAATTTATAAGGAGGGGTCGCACTCAGAGGCTTGCTATGTGAAAGGGATCACCAGTACAATAGTTTGGAGAACCACTGCTGTAGCCTTTTGTTTTCCAAGTATCCTTCCCCTACTTCGCCCTAAACTTTTTCTTTTAAGCTAGTACACATACCCTAACAATTGGTTGCACAATTTAAACACCCTTCAGTTTTAAATGAATGCTCCAAAGTGAAGTATTCTGGCTACCTCCCTTTGGTGCTGAATATCAACAAAAAAGGCTTACTGAAAAACGTTCCAGCACAAAGGGTCATGTTTTATTTTACTTTTTAAAGGGAAATAATTACTATCACAAGTCTGTAAAAATGTCTTCAGGAATAAAATGATGAAAAAAAAGTCTGAAAATTAGATCAAATGAAGGGCAAATGATCTTACCCCATCTGATAAATGGCTCTAGTTAAAACCACAACTGATTACTTGTACATATGTACTAAACACTAAATGCGATTCCCATGACTCCTGGAATTAAATTAAAGACTTCTGAGCAAATTTGCTGACCACAAAAAGGTAGACGCTACAGCATCCGAACGACACCAATTTATCCAGTATCAAATCTCTCTGGAGATTGCTGGATTAACATTCAGCAATATATAAAAAAGGGTAAATGTAAAGCATGCTTGACAAGAAAGATCAGAAACACCTTTGTTCAAGAGCTGTAACGTAACAAAAACATGTTTTAAATCTAAACTCTCCAATTTCCTGGGAACTGGAGTTGGACAGTAATTCCCTCTCCTCCATAAGGACCTGTGCTGGCCTGTAAACAACAACAGATGGCAGAAGAGATCCTTCCAAACGTCATAGGCCGGTGGAGCAAAGCCGTCCTTGTCTTGTGACAATTCTCTCACTTTGGAATAGCCTCATTTTGAGTCTAAGAAACTTAGTGTAACGAACACCGAACTTCGTTACGAGTTGTAACCCAGAGAAGTGGGACAAGAGGTTGCTTTTGTTTTTAATTGCATATTTAAGGATTTATATGGCAGGGCTGTTCTGGAAATGGCTCTAAGTGCATGGCAAGCATCTGCTGTCCCAGTCCTCTTCTCATGTGCATCTCAAGAAGTTTATCATGTGTCTACCACAGGGGGCCTTAGAAGAAGCTTGTGAAAACAAGGAAGGCACAGGGCTGACTATACAATCCAAGAAAGCCGAGATAAAGCTACAATAGGAGTTTCTGCACTGGTCCACTTCTGTGCACTCCCTAAATGGAGCTACTCTTCTTTCTTTCTTTCTCTCTCCCCCCCCCCCCCAAATATGTACCTAAACTGAGAAAATATCTGTCTGTCTGTATTCCCTTCTCAATTTAAGTAAACCAACCCATCCCCGCTAGTCTGAGTTGAGGGTTGTGCAGAGGATACATCTCGAAGTTGCCTTTGGCCTGTTGGGTCTGCCATGTTGGGGCACCAACTAGAACAGTCTCATACCACTCAGGAATGGAAGCTCTAAGGCTGCTGAAGATTCACCTAGGTTCACTACCTAGACCTGAATTTTTCAGATGACACCCAGCTATAATTGTACATACTCATCATCGCCTTCCTCACTTATGAGGCCATCAGCTACATTCTGCAACACTGAGATGGCCTTCTTACTTAGAATCATAGAATCATAGAATATCAGGGTTGGAAGGGACCTCAGGAGGTCATCTAGTCCAACCCCCTGCTCAAAGCAGGACCAATTCCCAACTAAATCATCTCAGCCAGGGCTTTGTCAAGCCGGGCCTTATAAACCTCCAAGGAAGGAGACTCCACCACCTCCCTAGGTAACGCATTCCAGTGCTTCACCACCCTCCTAGTGAAATAGTGTTTCCTAATATCCAACCTAGACCTCCTCCACTGCAACTTGAGACCATTGCTCCTTGTTCTGTCATCTGCCACCATTGAGAACAGCCGAGCTCCATCCTCTTTGGAACCCCCCCTCAGGTAGTTGAAAACAGCTATCAAATCCCGCCTCATTCTTCTCTTCTGGAGACTAAACAATCCCAGTTCCCTCAGCCTCTCCTCATAAGTTATGTGCTCCAGACCCCTAATCATTTTTGTTGCCCTCCGCTGGACTCTTTCCAATTTTTCCACATCCTTCTTGTAGTGTGGGGCCCAAAACTGGACACAGGAATGGAAGCTCATAAATCTACCAGTCCAGACAAGATGCACTGGAAAGAAACTAGGGCAGTAATAGTGATGCTCTTTGTTAGAACAGGGTGTACAGTTCTGGTTCCCAGAGTTTCAGAAGGATAGTGAAAAACTTAATACATAAAGAACAGTAGCTAACAGAATGCAAAAAGAGATGAGTAAATAGCTGATTTGCACAGGAATACTAGAAACCCTGAAGTACTTATGTCAGCAGTCAGTGAAATAATACTACAGTCACGTCACCCTACATTCTCTCTCTCTCTCTC
>NW_020664409.1:6294761-6306565 GCF_002925995.2 Terrapene triunguis
CACACACACACACACACACACACACACACACACACACACCAGCAAGTTTTAAAAAATAACACAATCACTCATCCACCCAGGGTTAGTAAGCAAGAGGATCAGACACGGTCACATCCACAGAATGTGAGGTTTCTCTTTGGAAAACACCTGTCGGGGGGGAAAAAACCTGCACGGTTTTGCTTTTTTTCCCCCTTTTTTTTTTTAAATAATCACTGACAGATACCTCAATGAATTTTAAAATTCTGGACACCCTTCTTCTGTAGAAAAGTTACAGGTATATATTTCTTTTTCAGACAACGGCATCACTCCACCTGCTGGAGACAAACAATGGATGATTCTGAACTAGCAAGTCCCTTCTATCCGAGAAGGAAGTTTTAACTCAGAAGCTCACTTGCCCAGTCTCCAGCTACTGGCAAGGTGTTGTCAATGGCCTACCTTATGCACTGGTATAGGAGGAGGAATTAAGAAATTAATTGATCACTCAGTAAAGAATGCTTCCTTCAATCAAAGCATTGCTATCAACCTTTATGAAAAATTACTTCACTGATTTTTTTTTTCCATTTAATTACTCCAAGGCCAACATGCTAATCTTAGCACAACACACACTTTTAACTGAGCTACTCTATTGTTATTTTCAGCACTCTCACCTGTGTGATGGATGTTTGGAAAGCCTGCATGCTGAAAGCAGTTTCCTCTTAACCAGAAGAAATTAAACAAAACTAAAATGGTCTGGGCTGTCAGATGCTCTCATTACATTCTCAAGCATATCATAATGCTTCAGCATTCTCCCTGGAATGTGAATTCTCAGTACAGATTCAGTACCATCCTGGGATCACATTTCCTCTCCAGAATGGTTGTAACAGAGATTCAAGCTGAGGAAAGAATGAGATGCTAGGTAGTACAGAAGATATCAGAAACACCCGACACTAGTGCAATATCTATCACGCCCTAAAAATTTGGCCTGCTGCTAACAAAGCAGAGGGTGCATAATCAGAACATTGGGGCTAGAAAAACCAATTTCCAGGGACTACTTTCTTTCTTCTTCTTCAGTAAACACATGCTAATCCCAAACACCTCTTTTACCACTTCCCCAAAAATCAACAAATATAAGCCAGGCTGCCAGAGATAATCATGTGGACAGTTCATTTCAGCCACCCCTCTGAAGGGTTGAAATACTTCCTGTTTAATTACATTCGTTCTTCATTAATTAATCCCAACTGTTTTGAGTAAATTTTCCCTGTCTGATGGCAGGAAGTGATAAAAGTCACAAGGTCAGTCTGGTTCAGGGCAGTTTAACCTCTCGTGAAGGTGGCTGCTTGCAGTCTAAGCATACTAGAAACCAGAAACCTGCATCATACATTGGGCCTTTTGAAATCTTTACTACCATCTGGCTACCAATATTTACTTGACATTCCTTTATAAAACTAAATGGCTAATGCCGCAGTAAAAGAAAGCTAAAGACAGACACAAAACACATTGTATCGGCTGCATATTTTTTATTCTGATAAGCAGCAAAGTGATCTATTTTGCATAAAAGACCCACCAATCACATTCACAGTCTTGCCAAAGAAGATTACAAACAAACAAAAACCCCACAAGTGGACTATGAAATCAGCATCAACAAATAAATCCACATTATCCTTGTACAAATCTGATACCAAAAGCCAAATTTTAGCAGATGTCACCTTCTATGGTTGGTCATCCTTCTTTTCTTACACCAGAGTAATTAATCACTTTTATTAAATCTTTTCTTGGGATTGCTACCTTTTCCCATTTCCTCCCTCAGCCCATTCTTGCAAGTCAATCAGGGCAGATGCAGTCAATTGTCAAATTAACTCTCTTCACACCTCTTTTCAAGCTATGTCACATCCCACCATCAGCCAAACTATCATGGAAAGAAAAGAGGCCCTTCCCCCTGCACTTTCCCTCTGAGACACATTAAACTCTATGAGGAGGATGGCTAGGCTGACTGAGCAGGCTCTCCGGTTCTCCCTGAATGATGGATGAAGTAGTCAGAAACTAATGATATGTATGGAAACTAAGGCAACCTATCCTATGCTATCACCATCCACAGTCATCTTGTGGACCTCCATTCCTTACCTGCAACAGTAAGAACTGGATGCTTGTTTCTTCCTTGAAACAAGTCTCCATTCTGCTTCTTATGCAGAAATACTGGCAAAATATTGAAATGTGAGCATAAAGCACTTTTTGAGGGAGGGAACCACTTATGGTGACCAGAGTTTTCAAAGTAAAAACCAATATGCTTGTCAGGGAGATGGAGAAAGTTTGTTTCTTTGTGAAGATCTGTGCACAGGGAGGTTATGTCAGCTGAGGTAAAGAATCACTGATCCACCTTCCTACTATTTACTCTTAGCCTATATAATCACAGCAAAAAGTGGGTTTTTAAGAGCGGGAAAACTAATATGCCTTGTCTCCACTAGGATTTAACAGCAGGATAACTAATGTGCTTTAGTTATCCCAAGGCAAAAAACACACCTTTTTTTGGCAGTGAAGACAAAGGCTTAGTCCTTGGTTTCTGCTCCCCTTCCCCAGAAACAGGTTCCCGTATGTACTGTGTCCCATCAAATAAATTCTTACCTCTAGTGCAAGAAGAATGAGGAAAAGTATGGCTGCTGGTCCAGGTACTTCCTACAGACAGTGAAATGTGCAACTGAGCTGCTGCCTGCAAGCCTGCCACTCACCACCCTGTTAGGAATCAGAATGGGTTCTATGTCCAGCAGAAGGGACTCACTAGGTGGAAGAAGACAGGGTACCAACAAGAGACAGGCCCATTTGGAGTGGTCAATAAGATCAAATTGTGCTCAATTTAATTTCACCAGCTCAACTGAGCAACGGCATTGCTAATTTTCAAGGACATGTGACAATGTTAGGGTCACTTACAATGACTCCACTAGTCTAAACAAACTCTAATGGCTTCATTTAGTTTAGAGAGAGATCCATCTTCAGGATGCTCAGAAACAATATACCGTATATACTCATTCATAAGCTGAATTTTTTTTTAGTAAAAAAGGGAAGCACCAGAGAAAGGGGTCAGCTTATGAACGGGTATAGAGAGGGAGAGGTGGGACGCAGCCCCTCCCCCCAACAGAGGGAGCAAGGAGAGGCAGCACAGCCAGCAGACAGAAGGGAAGAGGCGAGGCCAGAGTCTCTCCGCTTCTGGCCACGCTGCTCTCCCCCCAGCCTCCGAAGCAGCTGCAGCTCCAGGGCTGGCAGGCTGCAGCCCTGCCACTCGGCCCTGCCCCCCAGAGCAGGCTGTGGCTGCGCTACCCGGGCCGGCGGAGCACACTGCGGCTGTACTGCCCGGCCCAGCCCGCTGGAACATACTGCGGCCGCGCCGCCCTGTCTGGCCCGCCTGAGCAGGCTGCAGCCGTGCTGCCCAGCCTGCCGGAGCAGTTCCAACCAGGCCAGAGACATCATCCCCTGGCCCTCCCAAGATAAGGTGGGGAAGGGATGGGATGGGGAGAGTGTGGGGGGTCCCAGGCTAGGGGTGGGGTCATGTGGGGAGTGGTCTCCCCCCAACAAAATTTCCCCACCAGTTGCTGTCCCAGCCCGTCAGGGTAAGCAGCTGGCGCGCTGGGACACTTTGTTTACTTAGGTTTACCTCTGTGCCTGCGGACGCTCGAGGTAAACAAACCATCTCGGCCCACCAGCGGCTTATCCTGATGGCCCGGGAGCCAAAGTTTTCTGACTCCTGAATTCTAGGGTCAGCTTATGAACGGGTCATAAAAATTTTCCATTTTTACTTATCCATCTTGGGGGGTGGGGCGGCTTATAAACGAACCGGCTTATGATCGAGTATATACGGTACTCCCGGCACTAGATCAGATCAAGGGTCACTGTCTTCTTACCCCACAGTCATTTGTAAATCAATCTGGCATGTGATTTACATATACACTGCTGCACTCCCTGCTCCAGACATCTATGATGTTCCCACAGGAGGATATTCCACTACTGGACTACATTAAGGCCCTATGACCACCTTCATCCAAACAGTCTACTACACACTGTATAAGTAAGTTCAAATCTACCAATAAAACAAAACCAGAAGAAGGGGGGTAACTCAATTAATATCAGAATATAAAGCCCAGCTTAAGCTTTCTCTACAAGCTTGTATATTTAACCAGTTTCCTTACAGGAGTTCGCTGTTTCTGCCCAGCCCATAGTTCTTTCTGACCAGATGGTCATGTCCATCTCTCAAATCCAGGTGGAGTTAACCTGCACCTGCGATAGGCAGTCAGCAAAATTTATTCAGCAGCTTTATGCTGCTAACAGGGGGGAAGGTCTCAACAGAAAAATTCAGTTTCCCAAGGGTTCCAATGACCCTTTGGTATCTTTTGTTGAATTCACACTCTTTGCTTCTTCCCAATACATAGAAAGTTTTGGGTGTGAGGTCTGAAGGAATGAGCCAAGGCTGACAACCAGGAAGACCTCCATTCTAATCTGCACTGACTTGCTGTGTCTCTTTGAGCAAGTCACTTCACCTTTTTGTCTCAGTTTCCCCATCTGTAAAATGATAACACGGACCAATCTCTCTCAGAGTGATGTTTTGTGGGTTAATTAGTTAGTGTTTGTACAGTGTTCCAAATATAAAAAAATGTTATATAACTGCTAGTGTTATGTTCAGCTTGATCCAGCACAAATGTGACAGCCATTGCTTGTAACAGTGCAGACAACCTCATGTTAAGTAAGCAGCTCACACTAGTAAGGCTATGGTAGCGATATAACAGTCTCTTTAAACTTTTTGCAAAAGTTCAAGTGTTTTCATTTTCATCCAAAGAAAGAGTTAGGGCTTTAAATTAATTTTAGTTTAGCCCAGGCTTAAAAACCCATGCAGCTAGAAGACAAAAGTATGTGAAAACTGAATACAATAAAAAACTGGAGAGAGAAAATGAAAAACAGAGGAGATTGGAATGAACAGTGGAAAGCCAGCTGCCGGGGCAAAAAGATAAAGTGAAGTAATGCTCGCTAGGGAAATCAAAGAAAGTGAAAAGTTCTATAAATATTATCAGAAAAAGAAGAGGCTCAAGAAAAAAACCCAGAAGCACTTCAGCAATCAGAATAGCAAGCAGATTAAGTGAGGATTCCAAAATGGGTGACAGTTTTACACCATTTTCCAATAAGAGAAGATAATATTGAGACAATATTAAAGTCTCGTTAAAGAATTAGGCAAATTAGCCAACCACTGGGCAAAGGGTAAGCAAAGATGGTGAGTATCTCATAAAAAAACGACTGTCTGTACTGCATATGATGTATACAGTGATGAAAGTAAGCCGGTATGGCGATTTAAAGGGCCCAGAGCTCCGCTGCGGTAGCAGCGGCCAGAGCCCCGGGCTCCTCAAATCGCCCCTGAGCCCTGGGGCTCCCAGCCACCTCTGCAGCTGGTAGCTCTGGGGTGATTTAAAGGCCCCGGGGCTCCCAGCCATAGCCAGAGCCCCGGGGTCTTTGAATCTTGATTGAAAGGCCCCGCCTCTTCCGGTTGAGGCCACGCCCCTGCCCAGGATTCTGGCGTACCAGTAAATCCTTTAACTTACTTTCACCCCTGGATGTATATAACATTATCTATAGGCTTAGCTACTAGGAATGCAATACAAAAAATTATCTAACTACAAAGGCAACCACAGTGGACAATATAACTGACAGCTGTTAGTTTGCACCGAGATGTTAATAACCAGAGGGGATAAATACAGTAAACAAAGCCAACCCTTTCATCCTGTCATTGCCAAGGAAAGAAATGGCAAAAGCCAGAGCAGGAAAGGCTTTTCTCTAGGCCTTGTCTACGCGAAAACAAACTTGCACCAATTTAATTACATAAATTAGTTAAACCAGTGGAAATGCCTGTGTGGATACTCTTATTTTGTTTGAAGAGTGATGCATTTTGGTTTAGTTTAAACCTGTGTTCCTAGTCAACTTAAACTAAACCAAAATAAAATGTTCACACAGCCTTTGGCATTGGTTTAACTAAGTTGCTTTAAAAAAAAAAAAAGAAAGAAATCACATGTTAACTTTTGCAACTGTGTGTAGACAAGCCCTGAGAAACCCCAGCCACCCAAGATCCTGACTCATTAAGTCCAGAATTAACTGCAAAAACATCCTGCATCCCAGATTTCCTCTACAGCCCATTGTAGCAGTTAACAGTGGTCTCTCAGATGACTGCTCTCTCAGGGCAGAGACTTGAACACAGGTTTTATGTTAGATATGGGCCTGAACCAAAACTCCAGATATGAACACTCCTGTACTCTAGAGAAGGTGGTGATTCAGAGTTCAAACCTGGAAACAAATATACCTTTGGCCCCTAAAGGTCTATATTAAAAACCTGTATTAGCTTTGTGAAGGGTTCAATATCTAGACCTGAATTTTGCAAATGACACCCATCTATAATTGTACATACTCATCATCGCCTTCCCCACATATGAGGCAGGCAGCTACATTCTGCAACACCTAGATGGCCTTCTTACATAAATCTACAAGTCCAGACAAGATGCACTGGAAAGAAACTAGGACAGTAACAGTGATGCTCTTTATAGTCATATTGCAATCACAGTTAGAACAGGGTGTACAGTTCTGGTCTCCAGAGTTTCAGAAGGATAGAGAAAAATTTGACAATACATAAAGAACAGTAGCTAACAGTTGAAAAAGAGAGAGTAAATAGCTGATTTGCACAGGAATACAGAAACCCTGAATACTCATTTGAGTATTAAGTGAAATAATACACAATCATGTCTCGCTCGCTCTCTCTCTCTCTCTCTCTCACACACACACACACACACACACACCCACCAGCAAGTTTAAAAAAAACAACACATAACCACTCATCCACCCATAGTTAGTACAGGAAGAGTATCAGACACCCTCACATCCGTGGAATGTGAGGTTTCTTGTCTTAATTTAAGGTTTAGCTCTTTGTTGTAAAGAAAACTGTCCAGATACAAACCAGTGCTTATTTGATGCAGTGGCATTGTCCTCAGTCTGCAGACAGACAGCAACGAGTCTCTTGTTGCTCATAGCTTTGTCAGGCAGCAGAAGAGTGAATTAGAAAGAGAATGGTCAGTCTCCAAACTTTACAGTGGTCAGGGGGCTCTAACAACAGAAAGTTTTTTCCCTGTTGACCTTCACATTTATAAAGACAAACACATTGGCCCTCTCTGGCTAATAGATAAGCCTGAGGTTCTTCACGCAGAGAAACGCAAGCAGGGTCCAGGGACAGCATCGTGGCAGAAATTCAAGCCCTCTTCTTACCAGGAGCTGAGGATATTGGGGGGGTGAGGGAACACAACCTGCATCTCACCAAGTCATCATCCCTAGACCTCACTGGTACAGGGTCCCCATCCTTGTTTCTGTACCTACCTCTAGATATTGGCATTCACCCTTATGCTACTGGGTGTCAAATTTTTCAAGACACTGGGTCAGGCAGTCTGGGCTGGTTTTCAATACTCAAATCTCCCCTCCACAGCTGAGAGTAGGAGATTCTCAAGGCCCCTTATTAAGGTACAGCAGTACCAGGGCTCTCCATCCTGTCAGATGTAAATCAAATCAGGCAGAACATTCTCTCTTTGGATCGCCACTAGAGCAGAGCATCATTCTGTTTCTACATTAGATTGATCTAGATAGCTGCTTTGTAGAAGGGGCCAGGATATAAAAAATTGAGGTCCACCATTATTAAAATTATTCCCATTTAATATCTTCAATTCAGCAAAAACAGGGAGGACAACCTGGTATTTAGACAGTACCACCTTCCTCCCTCTTTACCTCCCCCCCCCCCCCCCCGGCCCCTCAGATTTGTCACATTCCTAGATAAGATATGTGAAGAGAAACTAAGGGAACTAAATTTACAGACTCTAGAAAA
This sequence comes from Terrapene triunguis, assembly GCF_002925995.2. NCBI lineage: Eukaryota > Metazoa > Chordata > Testudines > Emydidae > Terrapene > Terrapene triunguis. The sequence goes on from NW_020664409.1 coordinate 6,302,626, forward strand.
GAAGACTAAGGGAAAGATATTATCAGTCTATAATTACCTTCAAGGTAACAATACAAATGGAGACAGAATTATTCAGTCTCAGAACATAGCTGAACAAAGACACAAGCTAAATAAAGAAAATGTAGGCTAGACATAAGGTAACGGTGCATAATACTAAGAATAGCCGATCAAAGGAACAGACCCAGTGTTTCTCAGCTCATGGAATGAGATGCTCAGGTGAGGTGCAAGAGTGCTCTCAGTGGGTTGCATCGCCTCCACCAGACAAAAAAAAAATCCTGCATAATCCTGTGTTTGTTAGCAAGAGCTAGCGGAGAGAAAGGAAGTAACAACTCATTCCGTCTCCACTCCTGCTCAGGCCCAGATTAACCAATCTGCACTCGGTGCTCTTGCATAGCGCATCCTTCTCTGGGGGCCCCCTGCCATTTGATATGAGTCTGTGGGGTCACGGCACTGCTCAGATCTGGTCTCCGTCATGACAGAGTGTCGGCTAATCCAAATTTGAGTGAAGATGGTGGGACGGAACACACCGATTTAAATAGAACACAGGGCTCCACCGTGCTGCAATTTGGCTCTACTCCTGCTGATGCCCTGCTCCTTCTCTGCCCTCTCCTGCCCCAACCCAAACACACAGTGGAGCCTTCACTCATCTCCTTCTGCTTATTGGGCATTCAGTGGGGAAGGGAGGCTGGAGAAGAGAAGCAACCCCACCAGCCAGCCCCCACCACCAGCACCCAACACATCCTTGTTCTCAAACGCCATCAGAGACTCCCTCTACTCTATTACCTAGTCTTTCAACCCAGCTCTGGCCAGCACTCCCCCCACCTGTCCTAAATCTACCATCATACCTCCTCCCATCATCATGTAACCCAAGTGCCCCAAACCTCCCATTATTCCTTTCCGTGAATGGGTTAGGTTGAGGGATGATTTTTTCCACCATTTCAATTGCCACAGCCCAGAAAACAGAGAGCAACTGGAACAGACAATGATACCAAAGTATATAGCTTGGGACATTAGAATACCTTACATATACATATAGAGCCTCTACAGCACATGGGGCTCCAAAGCAATGCATAGGGCTGGAATGTAATGGACAATCAGGCCTTCACTGCTTAGAACAGAACTCTTCACTTATACAGTATAAGTGTCCAGTGCTTTGTATCACCCGTCCCCTAAAAAGAGCCAGTCATTTCTTTGATTCCTTTTAACTTAAGGAAATTCTCCCCACATAAACTGCAATTGTCTATAAGAGAGCCTGAAGACGAGTGGTCAGAATTTTAATAGAAAGAGGCATCTGAGGACCAAAAATGCAGTATGAAGACCTGGCATGCCTCCAGTTGGGGATTGGTTTACCATGGGCACAGATATTAGTAGGACATTTGGTTTTATTTAATGCTACAAGCTGACAGGAGCATCACCAGTTTTCGTATGCTCATTATTTCCTGCAATATGCAAAAGTCCTAACTTTTACTGCATGGCATTTCTCAAGCTTAAGTATCCTTTTCTTATTTATATTGTGTATGCTTATAGCTGTATATAATAATGGGTTTTGAAGAATGAAGCTCATCCCTGGAGATGTTCGTTGTATGAGGCCAGAAAAGCTAAACAGCTGAAGTGATGGAACACATCTTACTGAATTCATCATGTATCATTACGTAATGCAAAGTCTATTCTAAAATACCCAACTTGGTGCTGTACACTCTTTCAGAGTGATGCTACCTGTACAGAGACTGTGAAATACCATGCTGTATTGCATAATGACATTTCCAGAGCAATGAACAGATTACATTTCTGTAATGCAATGATAGCATGCAAGCTGTCACTATGCATTCAGCATCATCTTTCATAGTGACTGTATAACCGGGCCAACTAACTTGTGGGTGTATAATAGAAAGAATCAATGATGGTCAGAATACCACATACATTCGGAAAGGTTGGCACTTCCTAGCACCTCAGTACCTGCTAAAATTATCATGAGCTTCAATGCATAATCCATTCCCCAGATAAGCATTTGTGCTGACCCACGATATGCAACTCAAACATCAGCCTATTAAGTTGGTGGAGTGCAGCTGAAAATTGTAATTACAGATTTTTTTTACTGCATCAGCACAGTGCAGCTGATTTAGATGTCCTGAAAAGACTACTGGTATTAACAATTCCCAAAGAGCCATCAGTGAAGAATTCTCAAGAGCATTTCAGATGTTACAGCTGGTGAGGTTTGTTGTTGTTGAATACCACCAGTACTTGGGACTCTTACTCCATGTCTCATCAACTTTACTAATTTATTTGAAATAGTCACATAAATCCTTCTTTTTTTCAAATCTTAAGAGTAACCACTGTGGCATGGTGCTTTTCCCAGCAGCATCTGGAGCTTTTTATTTTTACAATCATTAAAATAATTAGGGGGCTCAAGTTAGCATGAATTTTTATGTGTGGATTTCCCCACCCTTTAAAGGGTTCTACAGTATATATGACTCAGATTTACAACTGCAGAACCTTCTAAATCGTGTATGGGGTTAGTAGCTATTTATTAGACAGTGAGAGAGAGAAGGAAATCTATGGTTTTTTTAACTGATGGAATAAACTACAGCCTTCCCAGGATAAAGAACGCCCATATGTCTCAAAAATGCAGAGCACTGAATTTACCAAGCTAAATGTGGTTTTAGAATCCTTCGCTGGCAATAGCATCAGACAGGTGAGACAAGTGGATTTCTTCTTCTATCTTCCCCCTCTCCCCCACCCCAAGTCCTTTCTAACCAAAACTAAAGAGCTGATCTGAATGGCAGGAAATGCCACAAGTTCTAGTTTTTATTGGACGAATTAAGGCAAATATTGGGAAACCAAACAGATTCTTCCCAGTGGAGCCCAGATAAAAAACTCTTAAGTATGATGGATGGGATGGTCCAAAGCCATAACAACATGACAATAAATAAATAAATAAATAAAAAGCCACCAAATTACAGCCCCAAGGAAGTGAGCCATCAAAGGATATAATCCTAGGGGTATCTTTCTACCATCATTCCAGGCAGACAAAGAATGGAAACCTGAACCCATAGGGAGCTCACCCAGAGAGGGGGGAAAAGGAGATAAAAGGGTTTTTTCTCCCTGTCTCAGCCAATACTGAGAAAAATCCAGGACTCAATACAAGGGAATGTTTTCTTGCCACTTCTCCCACCCACCACTTTTTTGGGGGGGGGGAGGGGGGGCGGAACTGTGGGAAAATTTCATTCTGTAATAAATCCCTTTGAGATGGCTACCTTCCTCGAACACAAAATAATTCCAACACCTGTTGGGCAGAGGAATGGCCTTATCCTCTGGCAAATATATTGATAGAAACACTTCCCCTGAGCTCCCAAGCAGAAAGTTACCTCAGTCGATCAAACATTCCACTTCCTGAAAAGAGATCATTGCCTCCTCCAGCCCCTACTTCAATAATTTTTTTGCTCCAGGACTCCATCTAACAAATTTAGAAGACATGTTACTGAGCAGAGAAGCAGAAACCATAAGGGTCTTGTATGAAAGCACTCGCTTAGGGCAGAGAAGATCAGAACACCAAGCAGGCAACAAGTTTTGTAAACTTTCCCAGATCCTGAAGTGTAGCTGCCTGCCGTACCATAAGGCCTCACCGAAAACCTGAAAATGCCTTTAAATGTCAGCATATAAACACATGGTTTATGAAGACAGACTGTATTATATTAACACTTTCTACTAGCAGGCTGGAAAATCAGCAATACATGACAAATCCACTTGCAAACTGGAATTTTGCGAGTTAAAAATCAGAGGGAGCGAGTGTTGTGACAGCAGAGTTTTCAAATATCACAGCTCAGCCCTGGGGGAAAAAAGAGGATGGAGGTGAACCAGAGCTCAGAAGAACCACAGTAACAAGCCATCCACTACCCAGCTTCCTCTCCCCAAGCCCAGCACACTCCCTTTCTCGTGGCAA
>NW_020664409.1:6306965-6321774 GCF_002925995.2 Terrapene triunguis
GTCCTAGGGGGCCAGTTAGGATGGGGGGAGGGTCTCAGGAGGGGGCAGTCAGGGGACAAGAGGCAGGGAGGCTTAGGTAGGGAGTGGAGTCCTGGGGGGCAGTTAGGGGCAGGGGTCCCAGGAGGGGGCAGTCAGGGGACAAGGAGCGGGGGGAGGGTTGGGGGTTCTGAGGGGGGGAAGTGGGAGGGGCAGGGGCGGGGCTAGGGCAGGATGGGGCGGGGCTCCTCCCGTCCTCTTTTTTGCTTGCTGGATTATGGTAACCCTACCTACTTGTAGCCAGACTTGTTTTCTCCCATTATTATTAGCCAGTATCAATGAAGGTAAAAACCAGACATGAGACAAATACAGATTTTTATGGAAACATGTGGCAGAGGACTCAGGTGCCACATCATTGGGCAGATACTTCATTATGGTTTTTAGTGGGCAAAAGTTCCAGCTCACAATGGGGAACCCACATTCACATTGCAACTAGCAGGGACAACAAAATAAGACACTGAAGGGAAACCATCATTAACTTATCTTTGCTGGAGAATCTGGGAGAGAGAGAAATCAGAATTGTTACTCCCACATGAGGCAGCACTGCTCTAACATGGGAGGCACTCATTAGGACATTAGACACCTAGAGTGAAATTGGACCCACTGAAATCAATAGGAGTTTTGCCATTGACTTCAGTGGAGTCAGGATTTAACTAATATTTTTAAAATGGATTTGAATGCAGCTTTGCAGATGAAGTAAATATTTGTATATCACTGTTTGAGGAGAAGATTTTTGGTTTTGGCTTAACTGTGACTACCTATTCATTTTACACTAGGGGAAAAAAGGAGCAGGGGAAATATTTTGAAATATCAGTCTAACACCTATGATGAAATAGCTTTCTAATGGACTGCAACAAATAGCCCTAAATGAGACAGTCATGCAGAGACAAATATAGGGGCTCCTTACCTGGTTCACAACAAGCTCTTGATTCTGGAAAAACAGTGAGAATTTATTGCTCTGCGAGTCAAGTAGACAGTGAAGATTCAAATCAGTCATGTAGGGCAAAATCCTGTTCCCCCAGTGATGGAAGAGGCAAAACTCTCAAGGTGCATCCACACTAGCAACACCAGTACTTGTATTACAGTAACAGTGCAGCTGCACCCGTATGAAGCTGCTAGTGAAACACGGTGCCAGCGTCCACCAACTTCATAGCTATCATATCATCTTCATTTATTGTAGTGATGACAATGGTAGACCATTTTACTGGGAGATGGCTAGTATGGCTACCCTGAGTGAGCTTCTATGCCTTCCCTCAAAACGTCAGTAGACCAAGTGCTGACTTCATCAAGTGCAGCACCATTGCCCAAGAACAGGGAGTATGGAAATAAAATAAGCACACATGATCTGTGTACCCACACAAGTTAAACTACCCTATTCAGGTCAGGAAAGCAGGCAACCAAGACAGTGTCCACATGCCACAAAGTTTGAAAATACAAAGCCGTGTACAAAGTGCTATCTAAATGGTGATGCATTGTGCAACAAGCCTTCTCAGACTTAAAAGGATAAAACAGAGTTGGCTCTTTTTTCATCTCTTCATATGAAAAATTTAATTTGCACAAGGGCACATTTAAACCAAATTCCAAAAGTTGTCATTTTAAAACAAATCTCAATTCTAAGGGCTATCTTGGGTTCTAACACAGTGGCATATTTTTTCTTTTGGTAAATATACCAGTCAATTCACATTACAAAAAAATATAACTCTAGTAAGTAACTCAGCCATTAACACAAATCCAAACCAGCTAACAGTTAAGAAAATATCCCTGCACCTAAGGACCTCCACCTCATAACTAAAAATTCTGTGTGCTACAAAAATTTGTATCTACACCATTTCAGAAATATAAACATAGTAAACTGTGGCCATGTAACAACATTTTTCAATTGTAAGGACACTGGAAAACAAGATTTGTACAAAAATGATGACGTTAATGAAAAGGAAGATAACTGCTGCAGGAGCTCTGGTAGCAGGGAGAAGAGGAGAAGGAGGAGCGAGAATAGTAGCTAGCAGTCTCCATGGTAACAGTTAAGAATACAAGGCAGAACTTGCAGGGGAGATGGAAGTAAGGATGCTATCAGCAGATGCTGATCCATAACATAAAATACCAACAGAGGGTGGTGAACTGGAGGCCACACGGGCGATGATTCCCCAAGGTCTTCGTTTATTTAAATCAAAGTAAAGAATACATGGAGAGAAGAAGGCGATGAAGTAAAACACACAGTAAAAACAATACAAAGCATGACCACTGATGGCATAAATTATTTATTAATAAACATACCATAAAGTAGGGAAAGGCGTTCATAGTAAAATGACAAACTTCACTAAGCTTCCATTAGGAAACAGTGTTCCTAGACATAAACCATTAGCAAGACTCTCTCAACAAAACTGAGAACTGAAGCATTACACCAGCTGAGATTGGGCCATTTATTTTCAACTCCAAAATTATTTTTATATTAATATCAGACACTTGGGATTTAAAACCTGATGAGATTCCATGAAGAACGTTTATATTATCATTCTGGCTCTGAAGCAGATTAAAAAAAAAAAAAAATCTTTCCCTGTAAGCTATAAAGTCATTAGTGTGGATAGATTCAAAATCTCTCATCTGGCCAAGGCCCTGTCCCCCTCTTAACTTCATTATCCAGTCCAGTCACTTGAGAGCAGTCCCCATAGTTTCAACCTCCTTTCATTAAAAGCTTTTACAATGTTACTGCTCAATTGTTCTCTGATACCAAAAGACTAACTCATTAAAGTGATTTTTCGTGACTCAGCAAAGGTTCACATCCGCACTTTCAAATGAAATGTACATGTCAATCACATATTGTTCACACAAACACTGAGTAGCTACCAACCCAGCCACAAAAAATAAAAATTCAATAGTCTTCAACTAATATACACTATAAAAAGATGATCTTCAAATAATTTTTTAAACCAAGCCTTGCAACTTTAATATTTACTTTAATTGTAAACTCTTTGGAGCTGGGATCATTTTTTCACTGAGTAGGTATATTGTGCCTAGCACAATGGGCTCCTGGGCCCATGATGGGAACCCCTAGTGAAATTACAGTGAAAATTACATTATATGCAACCTTCAGTAAAAATTCTTCCCTAAACAACCCATATAAAATATAATAAGGTTTACAGTACCAGTTTTCCTTGATTTGTCGTTAAAGATCATGTCTACTAGCTCTTTGCTTTACTTTTCTTGCTTGGCTAGAAGCTGGAACCACATACTCAAGGGTTCTACATCTCCTTTCTTGAGCTAGATTTAAAAATCTCTGTCTCAATTACCAAAATATCAAGTCTTTGCAACAGTGTCAGTAACTAATTCTAAGAGTCCCTTGTTTAGACAAAACATGGATTAATGAATCATCTAGATATGGGATCAATTGTATGACTACAGTAAAATACTCTGTGGACTGTTCTAGCCTGAAAAGCTTTACAACATTGGGGGTGATTGGACCATAGAATAAAGGAGAGGTACTGCCTATCACCTCTGTTTAGTGTCACATTGTGAAGGTCTACATGAAGTAGTTGGGATTAAGAGGATTGCAGAAATTGCTGACTCCATTTAGAAGGGAGTTTTTATGAAAAGCGGACTCCGCCAGTTTAGATCAAGTATAAGTGGATCACCTTCTTGGCCCATTCCTGGCCTTTTTGGAATTATGAAGAAAATGCACGTTCACTCCCTTTGGGATTGGAACTACTGCCCCAAAGAATCAAGAGTAGAGACTACTGCATATGCCCTTTCTCTTGTTCTGGGATTTCTTGGATCGGGACTTGGGGAGCAGGGAAGGAAAGACTGGTCTCATGCAAGTCCCTTCATGATCTGCCACTTTGTGGCCTATTGCCCTATAGCCAGGTGAAGAAGCAGTTCTGCTTCTTACAGGATTTGTCTACATTAGGAAAAGAGGCAGACTAGTTAAATCAAGATAAAAGATGTTAACCTGTGCCTACACTAGGGAAAGGTCAGGGCTAGCTAACATGTGTTAACCCAAACATAACTTCAACATCTTTTCCTATAGTAAACCCTGTGGGAGCAGGACGTTGCCTCTATTAGCACAATCCTTTAACACAACCTGCATTCAATCATGGAATTTAAATGTGATCAGACAAACATTTTTTAATTATGAGTCCTCCCCAGCCTGGCTACTAACCTCTCTCTGTCCTCACCCAAACATACCACTGCCCTTATCCTCAACCATTCACTCTTTTTCTAGCCCACTCACCTCAAAATACAAATATGCCCTGATCTCCACCATCCTAAAAAACACCAACCCTTGATCCTATCAGCTGCTCCAACCATCACTTTTTCTCCCTTCCTTCCTTAACCTACCTCTCCTTATTCCACTACATCAAGTCGAAATTTCTTGTGTTCACCTATACAGCCCTTCACAATTTAAGTTTAACCCACTTATCTGCACTTGCATCTGTGACTTCTTGAAGTTAATACCATATTGGTGCACTGGCTTATTATTAATTTGGAAACAAAAATAATATCTACTAAACTGAATCTTGTAGTGGCTGATTTTTCTTTCATCCAAGTACTGATCTAATCTTACCCTAGTTAGCTTGAGGTGGTTTACTTGCCACAAATATAACCAGTAAAATTACATGCAGCCTACCAAAATGTTGGGTTTTTTTGGCATATTGACTTTGCCTCCCAATTGCTGGACAGAGTTAAAGGTTAGGAGTCCAATATTGCCATATATGTCTGTGTGTGTATCCTGTGACTGACTCACTCATAGGAGCATCATTTTTCATGGGTAGTTTCAATGGGTAGTTTTATCCCAGCCACGACGGTTTCCTTTCCAGGATCCCCATTTTACAGATAGGGATTGGAGGCACAGAGACATTAAGTGATTCGCCCATAGTCACATGGGAAGTCTATGGTACAGTAGGAGAGTGAACCCTGGTTCCCCCCAGAGTCCAGACCAGGGCCTGAACCACTGGGCCATCCTTTTTCTCCCCAATATTGCCATAGAGAAGAAAATACACAATGCCTGAAGCTCCTACAGCATATCCTCCTCTCCTCATTTCCTAATGCTTCAGCATACTGTTAATGAGTGGCTCTCTTTTACCTCCTAAGGCCAAGTAAATGTAGCTTGAGTTAATTCTCTGGTCAACTGTCGTAGCTTTTTGTGTTTGTTTTGTTTCAATAGAGTTTTAATTTTCTGGAATATTTTTGCTTCTCTAATTTCAGCATTTCATTTCTGCCATAATTATTTTTATCTGTCGATATTATCCTTTTAGTGCAGCTTTTATAAACACCAGATTTAGAAAGTTGAATGAATTTGGATTAATTATGAAAGCTGGGTCTATGTTTTAGGTTGTACAATGCTTTGTTTCTTATGTGCCCTCTGCCTCCTCTAAGTAAGTAGAAGACACGCTAATGACAAATCCTTTTCCAGGGTTGTGTTTAATTGTTGCAAGTTAGCATTTAATCTCCATCCTTTTTAATTTACTGGAAACGTGCATGTTAAAGTGGTGATGTTCTGCATGAGACAATTTCCATGGGGATTTTCTTTTCGTTTCTTTGACCACTCATTTGATTTTGTGGGGGGCGGGAGGGAAGAGTGAACGAGGAAAGATTGTGTTAATTATTTGTATTTCATTCTTCTTTCACCTGTGCTACATTTCCTTTATTCTTGTAGTAGGGAGGCTGGCTATAAACTATATCTATCTGTAATCATGCAATGTTGTGTGTGTTCTTCCCCTCCCACCTCAGGTTAATGTATTAGCTAAAAATAAAGTTAAAGAGCAGTTCTCTTTTCTCTAAAGGTTAGCTCAAAAAACATCTGCTTTTTAGCAAGTTATTAGCAGCACTTTGAGTCACGGAGTGTGGGGGAGTCAGGGCCCTGCACCCCTCTTCCTGAGATTCACCGTGACTCTCAGCCAGGCAGTAAAACAGAAGGTTTATTAGATGACAGGAACACAGTCCCAAGCAGAGCATGTAGGTACAACCAGAACCCCTCAATCAAGTCCTTCTGTGGGGTTTAGGGAGCTTAGACCCCAGCTTGGGGTTCCTTGCATTGCAACACCCAGCCCAAGACTGAAAGACAAAAACTCCTCCAGCAGCTCTCTTCCCCCCTCCCCTCTGCTCCTCCTCTCTTTTGTTCAGTCTCCCGGCCAGAAGGTGTCACTTCTCCCAACTCCCCTCCTGGCTCAGGTAGCTTCCTTCAAGGGAAGTCCCCCATTCCCAATGTAACTCCCCTGCAACATTCCCAGGTCAAATCCGCCCCGCTCCCTGCTCCGTCACACTTTGCTATAGTCCTATGGCCTAAATCTGCTTAGCTGAAAGACCAGCTCTGTCTTATATGATTCTGCAGGAGTTGAGACCAGTGGAAGAACCTGGCCTAACAGTTGAATTGTGAGGGGGGGGTATGGAGACAAAATGCTTTCACTGAAGATTCTTAGGGTATGTCCACACTGTAATAAAAGACCTGTGGCACAGTCATGGCTGGCCCAGGTCAGCTGACTCGGGATCGGCCTGCAGGGCTCAAAACTGCTGTGTAGACATTTGGGCTGGCACCTTTATGTATGGGAGGGGGATCTACTCAAGGACATATTCAGCGGTTCCTAGTACGGCCAATATGGCTGAGGCCAGCCTAGTGCATTCACATCTCACCTGAGGTGGGACTTGAAATGGGGGGCTTCCAGGGCTCTCCCTGGAGTTGCTCTCCAATAGTAGGGGAGAAGACTCTCTACTGGATGCCAGCAAGAACAAGTAGGTTGGCCAGGGTGAAGAGGAATATATTTCTTCAAGTGGCAGGGCTGTAGAGGGGTGTGCCCCTGGTGCCAGTGCCAGCCAACACGTCAATGTAGAGGACGTCTCTAATTCTTCCCTCAAGGCGTAACTCAGACTCTTGACAGGCTTGGCTACCCGTGCTGGTGTCTGTATCAAGGTCAGCGCAGGCCTTCAGGCCTAAGCACCACGCCAACGGACCGTTTCATCTCCTCAAATTTTTGAGCCATAAGTAGCTTGAAGGTTTTGCCCTTGGAGGAATGCCATTTGGAGTACTCCTTGTGGGGTTGTTACATGGTTCTCAGAACCATGTTTGTGTTTCATCCGGCCTTGTCTTTTGGAGACGGAGTCATCCTTTGGTGTTAGGGGTGCAATGCTGGATCTCTTGGGGTCATTACTAAGATAACTAATGCCAAGGTAGTCAGCAATGGAGCCCATGGCATTGAGGTTGCTGGCGCTGATGTTGTTGGCACCTTCTTCAATGCCTTCTTCTCTCTGAACTCCAGATCATGGTGTCTGCTCAAAGAAACGTTGGCCAACGACAATTTCTTTGGCTCTAATCTGGCTGCTGGTGTATACCAAGGTCAGAAATGACCCACGTGGACGGCTCTAGCAGATGTACCTTTGCCAAGTCTTCAAGAAGGAAGATCAATGCACAGAGCACCGGTCTGGGATGTGGCTTTCTCCCACTCAGGAAATACTTTGGCTATTTCCATCTGTAAGGGGGATGAGGCAACTACAGGACAGGCAAGGTTTGATTCCTGACAGCTGAAGAGTCTGTGATGTTGCACTCCGTAATGTTTTATGGAAATATGCTTATGAATGTGAATATGATGTAACTGGAATATGCTTTATGCAAAAGGTCTCTTGTAAGGTATCATTACAAAGCTTATAATCTACTGAGTGTGTTCATCCCATTTGTTTGCATGTATTATTTCTCTCTGGAGTTAGGAGAATAAGATATAAAATTGTATGACTGATCTAAACATATTAAGTGGAAGCCATTAAGGGTGCTTCAGAATAATGACCTGTAAATGGCTCTGTTTACTTGCAAACCTTCCTGGGTATGTGCGGGCCAGCCCTGGAAGAATGGAGGCTGGAGTCTCACAGGACATGTGAACATGTCACCTGATACTGGAATCCATCTGAAACCTGGTGCTTTTCCATTTAGAAGGAGGGATGAGGATCCAGAGAGACAAGATTTCGGCCTTGTGCCAAAGCTATAAAAGGGGGTAGAACAGTACAAAGGGGGTTGCAGTCATGGGAAAGCCCCTATTTTCCACTGAAAACATCTCTTGGAACTAACTACGACTGTACCAGAGGAAAGGATTAGGCCCAGACTAGGAAGGAGTCTAGTCTGTGAAAGAAGCTTATTGGGGCATCTCTGGGGATGAGATTTTACCTGTAATCAGTTTCTTAATGTATTAGGCTTGGAATTGCATGGTTTTGCTTTGTTTTACTTGGTGACTTACTTTGTTCTGTCTGTTATTACTTGGAACCACTTAAATCCTACTTTTTACACTTAATAAAATCACTTTTGTTTATTAGTAAACCCAGAGTAAGTGATTAATACTTGGGGGAGCAAACAGCTGTGCATATCTCTCTATCAGTGTTGTAGAGGGCAGATAATTTGAGTTTACTCTATACAAGCTTTATACAGAGTAAAACCGATTTATTTGGGGTTTGGATCCCATTGGGAACTGGGTGTCTGGGTGCTGGAGACAGGTGACCTGCTGAGCAGTTTTTGGTTAAAGTCTGCAGCTTTGGGGGCGCGGACCAGACCTGGGTCTGTGTTGCAGCAGGCTAGCGTGTCTGGCTATAAACAGCATTACAGTACATGGCAGTGAGCAACAGGTGAACAAAAATATATTGTACTTTGTTTCCACTAGTGAACAAATTATTCATTATACAGAAAAAGGGGAAAACCTGAGGTATTATGATATTCCCTTCCTTCTGTAATTGAGCCCTATTACATCACTGCCCATTATTTATTATTCTCTACATTCCACATCAATTATGACAGACACTTGAACAGGATTAACCCTCATTTATGGTTTGTGTGTACGGTGTTAACAGCCACGCACTAAAGAAGCTGTTCATCCTTAACTAGGAACACAGTTTATCCCAAAAGCTCATCCATATTACTCTGGCAAATTGAATTGTTTTTTTATAACAAGCTAAGTATTTAAATACAAACCCATCAGCTGTTAAGAGAAAACAAAACCTTCTAAAATAGGAGAACAATACATACATACTTACCTACTCTTACAGGCTCAATTGACTGTGAAGTGCTTTGAGATTATCAGCGGAAAGGTGCGACGTAAATGAAAAGCTTTGTAAGTCACAAAGAAATGAAGAAAACCAGGTTGACTCCTTGTGCACTTGCATTACACACATAAACCCCTCCCCTCCCAATCCCTCAAACCGTAATTTCATTTCACTTCTCCAGTGAAGTCTGCTTTAGAGTCTGCAGACAGACCATTAACTACAACTAGGCCAGTGTAATGAGATCACATCTGTACACAGGAAACTAAGCACATACATAAGTTGGGTCCAGTGCCCTAGTCGCTCTACTCTTTCTGTGATTCATTTTAACATTAAATATGGTGACTAGTCAGACTGTGCATGCTGGTTTACATGCCATGTCAACCAACTGAAATTACAAGCACTAATTGGAGACAAGTATCAGGGGGTAGCCGTGTTAGTCTGTATCTACAAAAACAACAAGGAGTCTGGTGGCACCTTAAAGACTAACAGATTTATTTGGGCATAAGCTTTCGTGGGTAAAAACCTCAAGTGAGGTTTTTACCCACGAAAGCTTATGCCCAAATAAATCTGTTAGTCTTTAAGGTGCCACCAGACTCCTTGTTGTTTTACTAATTGGAGAGTGCAACTTGCAGAGCTTAATATACAAAAAAAGTATTCCCTATTGGAAATGCAATGGGGCATGAAAGTTAGTGACTGCGGAACACTTTTTACTATCCTCCCCAGGATCTCAGGTTCAAGTTTCCCAACCATACTTCTAATTTCTTCCCACATCCCACAAACAAGAACTTAATTGTTCAAAATGAAAGAAAGAGAAAGAATCTCAATTATGTAACTATTTGAAAGAAGAATTAAAATCTTAAAAATGCCTACAAATATGTGGATTAATTTTGTTACAACTAGAATTTGCTCATTCAAAAATACATTTTATTAATGGTGCTGCACAATAAAAATAAATGCATTTATACATTTGACAATTTTCTACAAATATATGTTTTACTTGGGCCAAATAAATGGTCAGCCACCTGACTATTAACATAGAACAAGCAAGATGTTAACTCCGAAAACCAGAGGATAAATGTGCTGTTTATACCAAACTTGCTCTGCATGCGTCCTTTCTGAATGAAGTAGCGCTACTGTTACTAGAAAGTGTACTGTCATCGCTGTGCACTGCTATTCACCGACAGCAGACCAATTCCTAAAGCTACCTTTAAACAATCTGAAGACATCCAGCATGATGGCTCACACTACTTTAAACAATACTGTTAACCTCCTCAACAGAAGATCACAGCATTGCCTGAAATTAGACACTCATCCACGTAAGAGCATTCAAAACCCGATGCAAGTTATTTTTCTTCTCCCTTGGTGATAAAAAAAAAAGCAGTGATTATCCTTTATGGAGTAGCTTTTTTAGGACTTCTAGGTCTTCAATCTGTGAGTATTGTCCACCACAACAGATGGATGGTCTCAAAATTTTACTATCTTTCAGTCATTTGCCAGGGTTTCAGACCATCTCCACCAACAAAATGAAACAGGCTAAGATTGTTTCTGCTCACATGGGAACTGGAATGCAACCCAGTAAACAAAAGATTTGGTGTTTTTAACTCAGCATTTCAAAACGTTTAACAAAAATCCTAGCAAATACAAGAACAAAAGCAATACTTCATTGCCAAATTTTTGCTTCCAGAATGTTAGAATAATTTTGGCACCTATTTATTCATATACATTTGGAAAGTAACACTGCTATTACTAAAAGTAAACCGAAATATCCTCATGCAAGTGGTCCCTTTAATAACATACACAAGAAACCAAACATCTATTTGCTGGCAAGACCAACAAAAACTATGTAAGTTAGCCAGATGTCATAATAATGAAGATCATAAAGATTTCTAAGTACTTAGAGATTACTTTAAAAGTAATACAATATGGGCCAAGTTTTTCAAAACAGCCTCAACCCAGCCTCTCTTGGCACACACGATTCAGTTGCTTGTATGCATTTTGAGACACTAGGCAAAAACAATGAGGTTTACATGTGGAAATTTAGCAAATTTAATATACAAACACACAAACATTCTCAAGTAAACTGAAGTGATCACCACATGCACAAGTGACCATATTTTGAAAGAACAGTCCCATGTTCTTATTCTTCTGTAAATTAGATTTCCAATAGTTAGACGGACCCAGAAACCTTATGAGTAAAGCTTTACCAAGGTGAATTGATTTAATATCAAGGTGATTTAAATCACTGGTTTTAAATCATTATTTAAATCAGCAAGAAGGAAACCTTGATTTAAATAATCTATCTTAATTGTGTTTTGCATTTGTACTTTAGTTATTTTCCTAAAGAAAGGTTGATTCTCATCAGCTGGTAACCACTAAAACATGTTCTGCAACTAAACATAGCCCTTATATTAAATATGGTGCTTCTTTTTGCTAATCAGGAGGATACACTACATCAATACACATTTATTTAAGAAATTATACAGCTTAACTTACATTTATCCAGATTTTTATTTTTTACATTTTTATGAGAAAATGGTGAATGATGTATTTCTTATTTACTAGATGATGATGATGAATTTTGTATTTGTGATACGACTTAAGCTCTATATAGACTGGAACTGAAATTCAATAAAAATACACAAAAATGCCATTTTAATTTTTTTATTAAATAAAACTACCTTAATGTGCTGGATACATAGGTGGGGAATTTTCTGCATTATAACTAATTGAATTATTAAACAAGGGCAGTATTATCTGCAATTAGTGTATTGAACTGATTGTTTCTGGTTATCATGTTTGTCTAGATTTTAGAATGAATAGATCTGATCCTCTCATACCTAGTTTTTATTCAAAGATTGGAAGAGGGGGAAAAAGTTTTCCTGCTTTTTCAAGTCACAATTCGTTTATTAACTTTGAGTGAACTAGTCATTGAAGTGAACAAGTTGAATAAACTGAAATGAAGAAAATATTCTCCCTGCACTGGCAGAAAAGGTTACTGCTGTCAAAAACTGGTTTATTACTTTAACAAACTCTAGTTTCAGGTCCTTAGCCAATGATTTCCACCAATTCAGTGTTTAAACTTGGCAGCAAACGTAGTGTTTAATATTATTTTTGTATTTATTTTAAATTATTTTATGCAATTATAATAATTTTAGGCCTTAACGTTTGAAATTTAATTTTAAACAGATTTTTAAAAGATACACTATATGTAATGTAAATTAAAAAGTCAATTGAAAAAAAATCTGATTTAAAGAATAAATCCCGTTTTACATATATTTCCTTCCCTTCCTACCACCATCAAGCTGGGACAGTGAAAAATTGTAGCTTAAAAAAAATTAAGCTGTCCATTTTTAGTGCTTTTCCACAATTTTTGCTATTTTTCTATAGAAGACGCACCCGGGGGGGGAGGGCTGGGCTGGCTTATTGTAAAGACAATTTTCTCTGATTCCCTGTTAACTTGGCTTTGTAGAAAACTCTCCAACCAATCTGCAGCAAAGGTGTTAGTTACCTTACTGAGGCAGTAACTTCAAAGACTAGTTGGGCTAATATTGTTGAGGAAATATCAATCAAGTTTAAACCAAGATAGTTATACCAGTAAACTCGACCTCCACTCCCACCCCCGATGTGAGTTTTTTGTTTATGTTGCTTGATAAAGGGTTTAAAATAAGCTGGGGTGTGGGGGGAAGAGCCTCCCTTATACAAGAATCAATGTCCTCATGGGGGGCAGGGAGGGAGGGAGGGGGGCAGAGAGCCGTGTTACACTAATTTAACTTGTGAAACTTTACTGTGTAGACAAGGCCTAAGAAATGCTCAGTTGGAGTCACTTTACTGTCTTCATGATGTCCCTCTTTCATTTTTGTCCTAGGGTAAGCTCGACTCACTAGCTCTTTCAAGCAGGATTTCTGTTTTCATTTTCATTTCTTAGCAGCAATGTGATTGGCCTTCTCTCCTATTCATCCTTGCAGGAAAAATCAATTTCCTAATCTTTCCCAAAAAATTTTAGTGGAAACAATTTCAACTATATGAACAAAGTGTAACAACGACGGCTGGGAAATGATCACACTCACTTACAACTGGAAAATGAAAAGCAGAGCTTGCACGCACACACATGGAATTTCCCTCCGCCATATGAAAAATATGGCTATATATAAAATTTTAAATGAAAGTCATCATGAAATGATAGGCTTCATGATTCTAAGGAAAGGAAGGCGTGAGACCAAAAGAATAAGAACAATGGACTTCAAAAAAAGGAGACAAAAACTTTGAAAACTAGTAGGTTAGGTCCCATGGGTAGAAAAGTTGAGAAAAGGAGTCCATGAGAGCTAGTAGTTTCTCAAAGACAATATTTATGGCACAACAGCCTACTATCCCAATGCAAAGGAAAGATATGAAGACTAGTAAGAGTTGGTTCCTTTAGGAGATCTTTGATAACCCCCCCAAAATAAAAAGGAATCCTACAAAAAGTGGAAACATGGACAAATTGCTAAGGACAAGTGCAAAAGACTAGCACATGCATGTAAGGGCGAAATTACAAAAGCTAAGGCACAAAGTGAGTTATACCTAGCAAGGGACACAGAAGACAATAAAAAGAGGTTTTAGAAAAATATTAGGAACAAGAGAAAGATGAAGGAAAATGTATGTCCATTACTTAGTTGCGTAGAAGAGCTAAAAAAGGATGACATCAAGAAGGCTGATGTATTTCATGCCTATTTTGCTTCAGTCTTCACTAAAAAGGTTAATGGTGACCAGATGCTTAAAACGATATTAACAAGGGGGAAAGAACACAAGCCAAAATAGGGAAAGAACAGGTTAAAGAATATTTAGATAAGTTAGATGTATTCAAGTCGGCGGGGCCTGATGAAATTCACCCTACGATACGTAAGGAACTAGCTGAACCAATCTTATAATTAGCAATTATCTTCAAAAACTCAGAGAACAATTCAAGTCTCAGAGGAATGGAAAAGGGCAAGTAGAGTACCTACCTTTAAAAAGGGGAACAAAGAGGACCCCAATCCTAACTTGATTACGTGGAAAGATACTGGAACAAATTATTACCCAACCAGTTTGTAAACACCTAGAGGACAACAGGGTGATAAATAATAGCCAGCGTGATTTTGTCAAGAACAAATCAAGTCAAACCAGCTTAATTTTTTTGGCCAGTGTTACTGGCTTAGTGGATAGGGAAGAAGCTGTAGAGGTAATTTATCTTCATTTTAGTAAACCTTTTGACACAATCCCACATGACATTCTCATAAGCAAACTAGAAAGATGCGGACTAGATGAAATTACTATAAAGTGGGTGCACAGCTGGTTGGGAAAAAATGTACTCAAAGTAGTTATCAATGATTTGCTGTGGAAAAGGGAGGGTGCATCTAGAGGGATCCTGCGGGGGTCTGTCCTGAGTCAGGTACTATTCAGTATTTTCATTAATGACTTGGGTAGAGTGGAGAGTATGCTTATAAATTTGCAGATGACACCAAGCTGGGCGGGCTTGCAAGTACTTTGGAGGACAGGATTAGAATTCAAAACAACCTTGACAAATTGGAGAACTGGTCTGAAATCAACAAGATGAAATTAAATAAAGACAAGTGCAAAGTACTATACTTAGGAAGGAAAAATCAAATGCACAACTACAAAATGGGGAATAAATGGCTAAATGGTAGTATTGCTGAAAAGGATCTGGGGGTTATAGTGGATAACAAATTGAATATCACTCAACAATGTGATTGTAATCCTAAGAACCCCTCCATGCCAAATGACAAAG
>NW_020664409.1:6321874-6327215 GCF_002925995.2 Terrapene triunguis
GGGGGGGGGGGCGGCTGGAGCCCCGGTGGGGGCTCCGCTCTCCCCCCGGCGGCCGGGGGGAGGGCGCCGGGGGGGAGGGCGGCCGGAGCCCCGGGGCGAGGGCGGCGAGCCCCGGCGGGGGCTCCGCTCTCCCCCCGGCGGGGGCTCGGCTCTCCCCCCGGCGGCCAGAGTGCCGGGGGCAGGGCGGCGAGAGGGCGGCGAGCCCCGGCTGGTGCTTGGCTCTGCCCCTGGCGGCCAGAGCGCCGCGCCGCCCCCCTCCAGGTGCCGCCCCAAGCACCAGCTTGGGTGCCTGGTGCCGGCCCTGATAAGGTGTCTAGTGGAAGCTTACCTCATGCCGATGCACCTAATCACTGTGGGATGTGTGTATGGGAGATGTTCAAGAAGTTGTATGTATGCATTGAAAATACATTTAGAATCTGTGTCCCTGGCAGGGTAGACAAGCAGGTTTTGCCAGACAAAAGGGATGGGGAATCACCTAACTGCCTTGTCTCCCATGTGAATTAAGCATTGTAAAACCAACACAAAGTAAGCCCCATTTGTATGTAATGTCCACAGGAAAAACAGGTTGACAGGGGGATCTGAACTCAACAGGGAAGAGCATCCTGACTCTGGAGACAAAAAGAATGAACTTCGGGGTATAAGAACAAGGCATCAAAATTCCTCTTTTATCCTGTAGTTGAAGGGGTAACCAGGCAGTGCAGTTTTGCCAATGAAAACAGGATCTCAACCAAGCTCATTTGAAACACTGCAAGAAAAAGGTTCGGTGAGAGAAGGCTGCTTTAGACAAGGATTGTAACCTGTTAAGTTTTAGTCTCTGGAGAGTGTGTTATACTTTACTTTTATTTGTAACCATTTCTGTTTCCTTTATCCTTACTCATTTGCTCTTAAATCTCTATCTTTGTTAATGAGCTTGCAACATTCTTGTAATATTATGAACACATATCAGTGCTGTCAGATTAAGCAAAGCTGGAAACCCGAGTTGTAACCTTCCAGCTGCATGTACACTGTCTCTTTGGGAGGCAGCTTGCCTGATCATTTCTGAGATTACCCAGTGACAGGGGCTGGACACTACAGGGAAACACTCTTTAAGAGGGATCAGGGATTGGGATACACCTAATGTTAACCTGCAACGCAAAGCAGGACCAGCAGAGTCCTGAGGAGAATGCTTAAGTAGTTGAAAGGCCAGTGGTGTACGGGCACTGACACCCAGCTCCATAAGAAAGACTCCCTCATAACCAGGTAACTCACAGTCTCGGACATTCCGAGTGATGCAGTTGTGAAAATGCTAATATACCAGTCTGGGGTGTGTTAACAGTAGTCTCGTATGCAAGACATAGGAGGTAACTGTTCCACTCTACTTGGCACTGGTGAGGCCTCAGACGGAGTACTGTGTCCAATTCTGGGTGCCACACTTAAGGAAAAATATGGACAAATTGGAGAGAGTCCACAGGAAAGCAGATAAAAGGTTTAGAAAACCTGACCTACAAGGCAAGTTTAAAAAACTGGGCCTGATTAGTCTCGAGAAAAGACGACTGAGGGGGGACCTGATAACAGTCTTCAAATATGTTAAAGGCTGTTATAAAAAGGACAGTGATCAATTGTTCTCCATGTTCACTGAAGATAGGACAAGTAGTAATCTGCAGCAAGGGAAATTTAGTTTAGATATTAGGGGAAATGTTCTATCAGGATTGTTAAGTATTGGAACAGGCTTCCAAAGGAGGAAGTGGAATTCTCATCATCAAAGATTTTTAAGAACAGGTGAGACAAACACCTGCCAGAGATGAACTAGGTCCTGCATCAGACAGGGGGATGGACTAGATGAAATCCAAAAGTTACTTCCAAACCTTCATTTCAATGACCCCTATGATCATCAATCAAATCCAAACAGTAGTGCATCTCTACAACGATCTTCTTGGTAGCCTAACTGAAAAGGACCCACTGCACTCTTCTATTCAATGTCATTTCATGCTTTCATGGCTGCAGCTTCAGCACAGCCCAGGGCCTGACATTTCTGAAGAAGTCCTCAGAAAAATCGGCCAAAGCCCGAGGTTAGCCAAGTGAAGCAGTGCTCCATTTTCTAAACAGTTACTCTCCCGCGTATACCTTATGTATAAACACTGGCTGGAATACAAAGCATTGCCAAATATAGCCTGAACTATCAACAAGCCCAATGCAGTTCAGGTAAAGACTATTTCAACTTAAGTAAGAAATGCAAAATAAACAATAAAGAGTTGTAAAAGTATTCTCATTCGGGAGGGTCTGTGGTGGGAAAAGAAGAATCCTTTAACAGACAAATTTGAAATGAAATTCAATTAGAAAGACTTCTTAGATTACTGAACTACGTAACCACGAAATCTTACATCTGCCCGTATTTATTCTGAATAGCCATCTAGCATCCTCTTCTCTATATATCATTAAATAAGACAAGAGAACAGGCTATACAAGTGACCTTTCACTGTATAGAAGATGGGTTCAAGTTTCCCAAAACCTCCCTCACCCTGCAACACACAGAGGATAAATAGTGATTTACATACATACATAGTTCAAAACAGTGCTACCAGACACTAAGCCTACTTTATTAAATAGCACAGGTCCCAAAAGGTGTATACTTCTCTATCTATGCAAACGTTTAAATTTGTTACATTGTGTATGCTGCTCATCATAATGCGTGGCATTTCTCGAAGATCAAGAACAATGCACATTCTAATTATGGGAGTGAGAAAACTGTGGATAGGCTGGCTTTGGCATGTTCATTGTTTAAATGCATATCTCAGCTGGCAACAGGTCATCAGTCTTGTTCAAAGCTGAAAAGTAACTGAGAAGTTTGGCCACTGGGGGGTATAATTTCCTAAAATGTCATCAGCTCAGAAGCAGAGGAACAAAATGGTACCAGATATAATATATAATACTGAATGGAAAAAAGGGGATAGAGAATTAGAAAAGAGGGCAAAGAATGTGGTAGTTGGGGGAAAGGAGAATACAGAGAGAAGCAGCACAAAGAGCAGAAGGGCAAAATCAGAAGGTAGATAGATATGCACAGAGAGGGAGTCAAGGAGGAGGAAAATAGACACACACACAAAAAAAAAAGAGTGCGTGAAAGACAGAAAACAGGAAGGTTCAATATAAAGGGGAATTCCACAGGCAAAAAGGATTGGTGGTGCGGTGGGGGGGGTTTTTTGTGTGTGTGTGTGGGGGGTGTTGTGCTTCTCTATGATAGGTGAAGTAAAACTGAAATGTTTCTCCCACTTCCACAAAAGCCAAAAAAATTAGGGATTTTTCAGCTGGCTTTTTTTTTTTTTTTTTAAATCTCAAAAGTATCAAGAGTCTCAAGTTACTTATTTTTGTTCTTTGGAGGCCCAAAAAAATTGGAGTTGGACTTTCACATCCCTTAACAGTGGTGTTGAACCATTAACAAAGGCCTCCTCCCATATATATCTATATATCACGTGTTTGAATTGAATAGGTATGGGGGGGGGGGGGTTTAAATGGTATTTCTAAAAAGCCTATTACTTCCCAACTGTCCAGTTTTACTTTCTCAGTACTTGTAATGTCACAATTCCACTAGTTCCTGAATCACATGCTGAGTCTCCCAGGAAAAATATGATAAACAATATTTAAATTTCTAAACAGAAAAACTTTCAAGCCTTCTTTATACCTCACATTAAAAAAGGGGAAAAGGGTACACAGCTAATTGATTTCTCTTTTGCAAGTTACATTCCACACTTCCATGGTGCAACTTGCCCTTGCAACATTTCTATCGGTACAAAATACTAAATGCAAATTTTGAGACACACACAGGAGCACTTATGCATATCCAAAGGCAAACTCTGCTCATTTAATTTTTTTTGGGGGGGGGACCATTCTCTTTACCCCCTTTCTCAGACCTCCCAAGACATTCCCAAACAAATTGTAAGGTTACCTAGGAAATAGAAATGTGAAAAAGTCTGTTTTGTGTTTTAAGTAGCTATTTATTTTTAAATCCATTTTGCTTGGGGGGGGGGGTATTCTGGGGTGTTGTTTTTTTGCAGGGTGTGTGTGGGGGGGATTTATAGTTAGTTCTCAGTAAATGTTGATTTCACCTGACATGCAGAAATAAAAATATATATATATATATATATATATATATATATATATATATAACAGTTGTCAAGTGCAGCCTCCCCCGCACCTAGTGGCTTCAGGGATCCAGGGTCACCAGCCCCTCTGTCACCCAGGGAGCTCTCTGCAGCCTGCTGTCACAGTCCTGCTCTCTCACTCAAAGGCTGGGAGCCATTCGCGGGCAGGAGCCATTCAACAGAAGAGTGACCTCACCTGCATTCAGGGCTCATCCTGCTCCTTGTGGCCATAGCTGGGGGGGGGGGGAGGGTCGCTGCTTTGCTGGGCCAGGACCACAGCGACCAACCCCCCCACCTTGCGCCCAGGTGACTTGGGTCCCTCAGCAGCGCTGGGAACCCACAGTCAGTGTTGCCCTAACCCTATCCCCTTTCATTTCCCCAAACTGTGAAAATTCAAATCAATAAAAATTAAATGCTTAAAACTCATAATTTCTCACAACTTGAGAAAAACGAAACCGATAATAAAAAATGTTTAAAAATAAAAACTGATATTATCCATTGAAATTACAAAAAATAAAAATCAAATTTTGCCAAAAGCTTATTTATAAGACATTTTTCAGGCAGACAATTTTAGTTCTTACTTTATACAAGAGGGGGAAAATACCCAGACCTCTGACTGCACTTTCAGCATATTTTCTACAAAAAATTGGCTTAAACCCTGCAATTTTAACCTACATTTTGCATGTTTAGGAATTGGCCAAGATTGTAGCATAATGAGAGTTGAACAGGGATTTCATAACTGATTTTAAGGAATAGGAGCCAGATTGCAACAGCATTAGCTCAGAGTAATAGTTACAGACAATAACCTGCATCTTTATGGCGAGGCTCACTATACAGCTAGTATTCTCAGAGGCTGCATTTATTTTAAACCTTTTTAACATGTAACATGTAACCATTTTAATTTTCAAAGCAAATCTAAAAGTAATTCTAATTTAATGACACAAATGTATCCTGTTTGTTGAAGTTACATTATCTGGATCCAGTAAACTAAAACACAGACATTCACATTGACAGACCCAAAAAATACTGAGTAAAGCTTTCATTTAACAATCACCCAACCGCAGTAAAATGACAGCTACATTGCCATGTTTTCCGCTGCTAAATTACAGAACACCCACTTTGTAAAGGATGCAGGACGATGAACCCAAAATGCTAACATATCCCTATAGCTGCATGAAACACTCTACACCTGAAAATCTGTTTATGGTACGGGAGATTTTGGCAAC
>NW_020664409.1:6327315-6379490 GCF_002925995.2 Terrapene triunguis
TTTTGGCTTGTAGCTTGTTGCTTTTTTTTTTTATTGGTTCCTGGCAAGGGGGAGCAAGTAGGGGCAAGGGGGGGCGGGGAGAGTCACGGGTGCACAGTGGGCCCACCACAGTCCCAGACTGCACGCCGGGGGGGGGGGGGGGAATCTAGTTACAGAGTGTTGGGGTTCTTAGGGATTGGCTTGTTTTGAAATGGGATTAGCTTGATTTTTAGCTTCTTGTGAAAATCGGGGTGCATATTTACCGCGTGAAAGTTGGCAACTGTGAACGCCACTAACCTTTTCCTTGATGGCCCTTCTTCAAAATCTGAAGAACTAACATCATTGCTAGTTGAGGACACTTGCGATGCATCGTCCTTCTCGTTCTCTGACTGTTCTGATCCTGGTCCTAATCCCTTCGATGGGCCATTAGTGAGAAGTCCTGCAAGGGTGAGACAAAAACAGTACAGAATGTTCAAAATATGCATTAATAATACTGAACAGGCCAGGAGAAAGTTCACACAGGATACCAATAGCAAACACAAGGCTACAAAACTCCTTCCTTGCAAAAATGAGCATCCCTGGTAATAAGAACGTAAGAACAGCCCTACTGGGTCAGACCAAAGGTCTATCTAGCCCAGTATCCTGTCTTCCAACAGTGGCCAGTGCCAGATGCCCCAGAAGGAATGAACAGAACAGGTAATCAAGTGATTCATCCCCGTCGCTCATTTCCAGCTTCTGGCAAACAGAGGCTAGGGACACCATTCCTGCCCATCCTGGCTAATAGCCATTGATGGACCCATCCTCCATGAATTTATCTAATTCTTCCTTTTGTTTGTTTTAAACCTACTGCCTATTAATTTAATTTGGTGACCCCTAGTTCTTGTGTTATGAGAAGTAGTAAACAACACTTCCTTATTTACTTTCTCTACACCAGTCATGATTTTATAGACCTCAATCATATCTCCCCTTAGCCATCTCTTTTCCAAGCTGAAAAGTCCCAGTCTTATTAATCTCTCCTCATACGGAAGCCGTTCCATACCCCTAATCATTTCTGTTGCCCTTTTTTGAACCTTTTCCAATTCCAATATATCTTTTTTTGAGATGTGGCAACCACATCTGCACACAGTATTCAAGATGTGGGCGTACCATGGATTTATATAGAGGCAATATGATAGTTATCTATCCCTTAATGATTCCCAGCATTCTTCTGGTCATGATTTTTCACAGAGGTACTCCAGTTAGAAACTGATGAACCTGCAGATCTTTAGCTTAGTGGAGAACTGCAAACGTCCATTCCAAATCAGTGTACAAAGGGTGAAGAAAAGTGCTTGGGGATCACAGTGAAAATCTTTTCTCATCCCTTAAAAAATGGCATAATTTTAGCGGCATAATCTCATCTCTGTATTACAGAATTTATACAAGTTACTGTAACTGGCATTAATAGGGGTCATTTGCATAAATCTCTGCATCAATATAAAAATTAATTATGTGGACAATTTCTATTTCTTCTCTTCATTCTGCTGCTTCCAACCATTGCAATTTATGATGTGTTAAGCACTGTAAATCCCAAAGGTGTGGTAACATAAGGTTTGTTTCCCTTGACTCTCCTATTTGTCTAGCCAGGCCCCACTCAGCTATAATAGCTGCAGATGATGAGAGAAAGCTACACAAAATAGGAGTGAATATATCACAACCACCTTTCCCCTCTGTGACTTCCTATCTCCACTTGAAGAGCACCGTAGGCAGCAGAGCTACATAGGTGGAAAAGGGCATTTAGCCCTACATATATAGATTACCAAATGTTGCATATCTTACTCACATAAGAACAGCAGCATTTTACCTAACAATTGATGCTGAGAAGCACCAGTAGAACAGCAGCACACTAAAACCATTCACACTTACAGTTAAACTTGTGACAGATATTTTTTCAATATCGCTGCAGAAATTCCAGTTTTGACTGTGAGAATACCACCCCTTGTTCCAAGCCAACAAAATACTCCTGCAGATGGCATGAGCAGTTTTGTGTCAGAGATTTGTCTCTACCAGGCAACTGCTAGTAGCACTCTCTTCCCTCACTCCCTCTAACCACCCTGTCCTCACTTTCATTTTAGCCTCCTGCTTGATTCTCTTTTTGTCTCCCTCCAAGGCACGCCAAGCAGCAGCAATCTCTACTGTGTAGCAGCACTAATGGTTACATAATAACAGTAGTTCAAAACTAATCACAAACATTGTATGATCATAGTCCATTTGACACTGCCATTACCAGGAAAGCATTGTGCAGCACTATCAATACAATGATCACACTCCTTAGTGTTCAACTGTGCACATCTTCAAAGCAGCTTCTGAGAGTAAATAGACTATCAGGAAGGAACTTTCATCCCCATGCAGCCTGCTGTATACGAACAGGCATTGAGGTGGGAAAAGGCCCTCTACTCTCTTTTGCCCATTTAGTCAGTGCTCCCATTGACACTGTGTGATGGTATGACACATCATCTCTTATTAGATTCTCAAACATTTTGGGACTTCTGACTCCACTCTAGCAGCTCTAGCTGGCCCTTTCAAAACAACCTAATTCAAGGGCTCCCTTATACCACCACCTGCCTTGTCTTCAAAGTCTGTACTTAGTCATTACATTTTAGATTGCACTACATTTCTCTTGACTTGGAGTCAAAAGCAAATACATGGTGGCTACAGTTGGAGAGTTGCAGAGGTAGGTGTTTGTGAGAGAGAGAGAGAGAGATTTTTTTAAACACTACTTTTTAACATCCCTTAGAAAAACAGAAGCCTGAATTTCACTGTAGGGAAAAATAAAGTAAGATTAAAAAAAAAAAAAAAAAGTACCAAAGAAAAAATTAAATGAAGTTAAGTTTAAGATGTGTTTAACGCCCTGACTAACTAGTCTGCAAGGCAGACACAGCACAGAAATAAGTTAAATGACTGTTTAAATTTTCACTTCCCTTTTGTTAATAAATCCCCTTAAATATTTCCTGGGTCACTGAAGGTCTCAAACTGAAGGACATCAACAAGTGCCAGAAATCTCATTGCAACTCATGACACCTCTATAGCATTCGTGATGTCAAAAAATGATGCATTTTGGGCTTCCTTCAGGAAGATTCAAGAGGATGTCATATGGAGGAGAAAATATTTTAAAACCTTAATTAGATTTTATTTACATGCAGAATATCCTCACTGGAGACATTCAGCACAGAAGTATGGCTTTAACTCAGTTTCAATTTTTGCTTTGCATTTTAACTTTAAAATGCTAATGATAAAATTTACAGTCTGTAAACTCCAAAGAAGTCTAAATTAAACATATCATTTGGGGCCCGATTTTCAGTAAGTTAACCATTACGAAAGAATTCAACTAGTTTTTCCAAAAGCAATATTTATTCTGGAGAGATGCCATACGTCAATACCAGCAACCTGAAGTGTTGGAGTCAAGAAAAATCACCTCGTGGGCTGTCAGCTCACTTGCATTTGGAAGGTGATTTCCATTCCTCCTCCCACCCTGCCAAACCATTATTGTATTTGGAAGGTGACTATAAGTTTCCCTATTAGAAAAAAAATATTGGTTCTCCTATTATTCCAACAAACCCCATTTATACAATGTTCTTTATCATAAAAAAAACCAAACAAAACAAAAAAAAAACAGTACATCAGATAACCAATGTTAGCGAATGTAAACAAAACACCTTGAATTAAAACCTGAAATGAATCAAAGCCAGAGCAGCTATAGCTGAAGTATAAAACTGCTAAGTAAACTGACCATCACATTCTGCATCTCCTTAAGCATACAGTGATCCGGTCTGAAAGTGACAAAAGGCATAGAGGACTGTGGCAAGGTCCACAACTGTCAGGAAAAGATAATATACTCCTAGCAAAGTGCAGAGGGAAAACAACACTCAAATACAGTTCTGTTTGGAAAATTGCTCTAGCGGTGGTATTGTGGAGTTTATTGCCTCTTGGTGATTTCTGTATCAGTTTACACACAAAAGGATGCACTTTTTCTCTCCTCTTCTAATTGCTGGCCTTGCAATCTCAGACCCAAGCCTGCACGAGGCACACTCAAAGTCTTTGGACGAGCCTGCAGGTGGTTGATTAACAAGGTCCACTAGAGTCTAGAATCTTTTTTGTGGGAGGCAAGTTTTCACTGACCTCAAATCTAATCCATTTTCTATTAACTTTATGCTGTGAGTTGGAGCAAAGGTGGATTTTTCTGTTTATTTTGAGGCCCAGAGTAGCAAAGAGCCTTGGGAATTATGTGGATGGAGCTGGTCACTTGCTATGATTATTTCCCTCAGATGAGCCAACTGTCAAGGTATAGGTAGATCTGAATACCTTGCCATCCCACTTATGCTACCACAACGGCCATGCCCTTAAAGACCAAAGGGCAGGACCCTGTCTTGGTAGTGAATCTCTCCTACCAGGAATCTGAGGTATTTCAGGTATGCTGAGCATACAAACAGGTGGAAATAGGCCTCTTGAAGGTTGAGAGTCACAAACTAGAGTTAAGGGGATTACAGAGACCAGACTCATCATCCTGAACTTGAAATGACAGATGAACTTGTTGAGGCCCTGAAGGCACCAATACGCTTTCTTTTTTAAAATTAGAAAATTATGAGAGTAGAACCCCTTGCTCCTGAACTCTAAGGGCACTTTCTCCACTGCTCCAAGTTACAAAAGGGGCTCCTGTTTCAATAGTGTCATGTGAGAAGAGTTCCTGAGGAGGGATAGGGAAGGGGGGGGGAGGGGGGCAGGATAGAAAGGACCTAAAACTATATGCAATACCGTTTGCTGACAAAGTAAGATGCACTGGTTCTTGTTGATTCCCGCCCAGGCCTCCTGAAAAAAAGACCAAAAAGAGTTGCCAAAAAAAAGGGGGTGAAGGAGAATGGGTACAGATCCTCTGTAGGTTTTGCCAGGCTCTCAGTGGTGTTAAACCTGCTGCTAAGAGGAAGACGCAGAGTGCATAGCAGCTGAGGAAGTGGCAGGAGGGTCACCAGCTCAAATCTGTTTCTTCCTCACTGATTCCAGTTCCCTCTATGGGTTACAGTACTATGGGCAGAGGGCACTGTCTGAAGCGGCTATGAGGCCTGGCTTGCTTTTTCCTTGGGGCTGAAGTGTACAAGTCCAAAAAGCACACGATAGCCAGAGAGTCTTTTAACAAATGGAGGGCCTCATTGGTCTTGGAGTTGAAGAGGTCACAGAGCTTGAAGGGACGATCCTCCATAACTGTTTAAACATCCCTGGGTAACCCCAGTGCCTGGAGCCAGGCGGAGCTTCGCATCACCACAGACATGGCCAGGGTGCGTGCAGCAGTGTCTGCTTAAACTTTCATGCAGGTTGCATCTATCAGTTGCCCCTCAAGCATATCTATCATGAGTGATGTTAGCACAAGATGTGATTAGAAATCCTCAAAGCCCTCAGGAGGGACTTGGCACATCTATCCATTCTCTGGAATGTGGCTGGTAGTGATGCTTGAGCCTGCCACAATTATTTTGCAATGACACATTGAGTGGAGGTCTTCATCAAGCTGTCTACAGTGACCGCCAGACCCTTTCTTAGTGCTCAGTATAAGCAAGGGTTAAATCAGCTTAAGTGAGTCTACACTAGGGATTTGCACCATTTGAACTGGATTGGTTTTAAAAATCAATCTAGTTAAACCATTGCACTTTTCTAGTATAGACAAGACCTAATTTATACAGAGACCACAAATAAGCATATCAGATCAGAAGTGTTGAGGAGTAGGGGTGAAATCAGTTCAGTGACAAACCAATGTGAAATGGGGGAAAGCTATTGGAAGAATTTGGGTTTTGTTTTTAAAATGCATTTAAGATGACAAGCTTTCACATATTTTTCATCACTAAAGTGACTGGGCACTGAAGCAGCCATGGACACATCTAAATAGATCGTAGTGGCAGAATGCTAGCCAAAAAAGTGGTTTTGAGAAGGGATTTTTATAATGTTTCTAGAACTCTTTATATGCATTTCTCATCCTACTTCAAATAAGGCATCTGGAAGTGAAGTTTCCCATTCTGTCTCCCAACAGGACAGTGACATAGTAAAGATTTCTGTGCACTTCACTTCATTGCACTGAGAAAGCTTGGAAGGTTGAAATAGATGCATCTGTGTTTCCAGCCCAGTGCCTGCGGTCACAAGCAGCTGACAAGAGCGATTGTGATATAGCATTAATAACAGTCAACAACGAATAACGCAAGCCAAATCTATTAAGAGCATAAATTGACCTAGACAATTGTGACATAGGGAAATTTTGCCACAATTATATTCATAATCTTCAACATGGGGTGAACAGTTAACACTCTGGAAAGAGGAGATTACAGTCCTTCTGCTGTCTAGCTCTGCACGAGAATATGAAGAATTATAAATAGTATCCTCATTTTTCTTGCTCACACATGCACACATACTCTTTCTTGTAAAGACATTTTAAGCAACATTACAAACCGAAAATAATCTAGGTTGGTAGTGAGGCCTCGTCTCCAACGTAGTTTTTTTTTTTGTTTTGTTTTTAAATTAAATTATCAGAGTTACAAATATTGGGGTGGGGGGTTTACATACAATGCAACTTTCTTACCACATTATATTATTCCACAATCATATAATAGTATTGTAATTCTAAATACACAACAGATTTTGATTATGTAGGCACAGCTCAGGGCTCCTATTGATCTGTGGGATACAACAGCTGTCCAGGATTTTAGCTGTGCGGTTTTAGAAGTGTACAGTAAGTCACTTGGAAAGAAGAGTCATTTACTTCATTCTCTTTTCATTATCACTTACAGGAAAACTGCATATAAAAAGCTTAGTGTGACAGTAATGCTACAAATGCGAATATTAAAGTAAATAAACAAATTATTGTTATCACATAACTACGTCCATCTGAACATAGAATATACTCAAATTAAACTCTTAAGTCTACCCCAAGGGGCCCATTTCTGACCTCAGATTACTGTAGGTACATACAACTACAACAGACTCATATGCGAATAGCATTGTATGAGGCCAAAAATGAGTCCCAGATATACAATGTGGAGAAACAAAGTTATTATGAAACCTTAACATATTAGTAAACTACTGAAGTCAAGATTAGAAATACATTTTATATAATATACACTATATTTACAATTAAGGTGACATTACCCTCAAAAACAAATTAAAGACCAGTCAAAAATTTGTGGAGTCTAAACTATTTGGCTTTGTTTTTTCAGCCTGAGACACATTTCACTTATCAGTTTATGATGAGCTAGTTTTATCCACAAGTTTACTTGCAGTAAGTTTTCTTTACTGAACAGACCTCTTCTCTTTTCCATTAGTATAAGACAAACAGATGTAACTGAAATGTGATTAGAATAAGGATCTCATTCTTCCTTACTCTAAAGACACACAGCTACCAAAACCAAACAACAGCCCTTATGTACATGTGACCATTTATTACCATACATCTGGTAGGTAGGTTAAAAAAAAAAAAAAAAAAATCATGAACCCTTTAATACCAAGTTAAAATATTCCAATCTCTCTAAAATACTTATAACAGTTTTCACTAATAAGTGTATTGTATAGAGCTACCGTATTTAGCTGTTGTACACCTATGCACAAATGATAATTTAGTTTTATTGAGCAAATGCCATCAGTCACCTTGTGACAGCATGACAAGGTATCACATTACATATTAAACAGACAACAAGCTTAAAAAAATAAGGCTCATGGTTGTCTTAGAGACTAAAAAACTATGCTTTCAAAGAAATAGAACAACAATTTTAAAAATACATTTTTCTCTGGAATAAAATTCTGTCCTTGTGTCTAGTGTATTTATCATCGACTTCACAGTGAACAAAATGCTCTGCTAGCCTCCAGTGATAATCTAATCTAAAGCTACAATAGTATCCTACAATTATGCCTCATTCTGAAGGTTTGTATTTAAAGTCAACATCTATGCCACCCAGGCTCCGTGTTGCCACCATAAGAGTACCTAATGGTACCCAGACTTTTCAGATGACAAGCCACTGGACATTACGTTGATTATGGTACGCATATGCATATGTATGCAGTAGTATTGTTATGCCAAAAACTGTTAGCAAATAGCTTTTACAGTTTTCATAAATGAAAAGAACAGTGCTTTTATATGTAGATATACATTATTACTATGGAAGCCAAGCATGAATGACCTTACAGCACAAGATGTTTTTGTCAGCCTGTCAAAAGAAGAGCTCACCAAAGAGAATTAGTTTAATAAAGCAGGTTGAGGGAAGCTGTTTACCCCCAGCCAAGACTGCTATAGGATTGATCAACTCAACAAAAACATTCATGTGCTTTCATTGTATGGGATGTTATATGTTGTGTTATATTTTGTACATGAACATAGATGGTGCCAATAGGTGTGTCTGAGTAAGTGAAATTAAATAATTTCTTTGTTTCAACCTCAAGATTAAATATTTGTTTAGGATTTTTTGGGTGTTAAATTGATCAGCATCTGAGAAGTATTAGTATCAGTCATTCATGGACCTCTGCAACCAATGGTAAGGAAAAATATTCCAGCCTCCTAGTATGCATGGTAGGCCTGAGCCTTACTAGGGGGAGGGGAAAGCGGAAGGAGACTGGCAGTGGGGTAGGAGTGAGAGAATAGAACAACATTTGAGGAAAAACACATTCTACCACCCCAGTAGCTGTAGTTCGGCATCCGGAAGCTCTCTTCACTAAATCTACGGTTTTATTTCATTAGATTTATACACAAACCTATTAAAAGGGGCACCTATCCCTTGGCATAGGCACTCCTCAACCATTCTTAAGCACATAACCATAAAATAGACCACTCCTGTAACTTCTTCCAACCTTTAATCCACAAACCCACAATAAGTCAGCAGCAAAAAAACACATGATCAAGATATTTAGGATCTCACAAAAGAGCCTTCCAATTTCCTCACAAGTAGGGGCAAAGAAAAGGGCCCTGCAGCAAGTCTGGAAGGTCTAGAGTAATCTTGGGCTCTTGTGAATCAAGTAGGATAGGGGGTGCAAGACCCAAAGCTAACAGGAACCCACAGAGAAAACCTTGCCAGTTGTTCCCTCTCTTTTGGAGGAAAGAGGCTCCAACTACAGTGCCTCCACTGACTGCAACTGTGGCCTCATGGAATCAGGATAGGGGGCAGCTTTTGTGACAAGCAGGTACCAGGCCATTTAGGGTATGTCTACACTGCAATTAGACGCCTGTGGCTGGCCCACACCAGCTGGCTTGGGCTCGTGGGGCTGTTTCATTGCAGTGTAGATTTCTGGGCCTGGGCTGGAATCAGGGCTCTGGGACTCTATCACCTTGCAGGGTCCTACAGCCAGGCTCCAACCTGAGCCCAGAAATCTAAACTGCAATGAAACAGCCCCACATGAGCCTGAGTCAGCTGGCACAGACCAGCCACGGGTGTCTAATTGAAGTGGAGATATATGCTTAAAGCCTTCATAAACCTTTAATAGGCTCACAGGCCAAGTGGAACCACAGTGCATTTTCACAGTACCATAAATGATTAAAACACTGTTTTTTTATATTGGTGGGGAAATGTGCCCAATACTATCTTCTTATTGCCAATGTTGAAATACACCTTAATTGTTGTGATTAGCCTACACCCACAATTCATCCTGGAATGGTGAGTCCCCCATCTCTCTTTTGGGCCTAGACCTACACCAACCAGGAAGCTTCAGAGGACAGCGAGGCCTCTATGGGAAAGGTAGCAGCTACTCATTACAAATGTCTACTCCCTGCTTTGGTGGCAGGAAGAGGGGAGAGGAACTTTGAATCTCCAAGTCTGAAAATACCTAACTGGTTTGTACCTCACGTTGGTTTTCTGGCTGGACAGAATGGTATTATGTTGCCCATAGTGAACAAATGTCTTTTTGATTGGTAGCTATGCCCAAGGACATCTGTCCTCCAATGAAGACTACTCTTGCTACATCTCCTATTTATAACAACAAACAAACTGGCAATTGAGTTAAATGCATATTTTATTCAAAACTATTCACGTGCACACAAACGCACACAAAAAGCAAGGTCACAGTAGACACACAGGTTTTATCCCTTGCAGTTAAGGTACATATGCAACAGAAAAATAAGTGGTTTTAACAGCTGATAAAGAAACAAAAATACTCAAAAGCCTGAATGAGGTTTTTTTCTTTTTTGAAAAATAAATTCTGCTTGTTTTTTACATTAGAAACACCAGCTCCTCTTTATCCTGATTTTGCTGGACAATTTTGTGGATGACTGGAGGACTAGTAGGATGGCATCACAAGTAACAGGCAATTAAGACCACTGAGAGGGAAAAGCATTTTTACTCACACTGTTTAAAAATCTTTTGTTTCCTCAATATTTTAACTCAAACTCCTAACCAACATTTTGGAGAAAAGGTGTGTGTTATTGATTCAGCATCCCAAATCCTTAAAGTCAAGGGCTGAGAGAGCTTCCAATTTACAGAACAGGAAGCAGACATGAGCTGGCAGAGAGGACTGATATCCCAATACATCTAAAGTAAAAAAGTATTTCAGACCTTCTTTATACATCATGAAGCAGCACAAATAAGGACACATTTTCCCCTTTGCAGGTTACTTTTACAGTTCCATTTAATCTATAAATCATACTTGCCAACTGGTTATAATTTGCTAGCCGTCTCGGGGTTTAGTCAGTTATTTTACGCCCTGGTTCCTTAAAAATTGCTTTTAGCCTCACCTGAACTAGCTTAACATTGTAACACAGTGGTTTTCCACTTGTGGTCCGCAAATCCCTAGGGGTCCGCAAACCATGTCTAAGATTTCCAAAGAGATCTGCACCTCTATTCAAAAAAAATTTAGGGGTCTGCAAACGAAAAAAAGGTGGAAAACTACTGATATAACAGAATGAGTTACCATTAAGGACAGGTAGCCAAAGGCAGAACACACCTGATCCTCAAATATCCATCCCCTGATGGAGGAACTAAAACAGATCAGCAAAATCTAAGACAGCGTAGCTGTTTTTAGGTGCCATGTGGAATAGTTAAGCCTATAAATAAAATGCATCTCTGGACAACTGCTATCCCATGGGGTAGAAGGGACAAAGTAACTAAATGCTTCTCTGTAAGTGAAAAGGGACTGGGGAAGTCAGTAGAAGAAATACTACAAAGCAAGAGTCTGACGACTGGAGGAAGCAAGCAAATGAATGAGCAGGTAAAAAGATAGGGTACACATAGGGTGACCAGATGTCCCGATTTTATAGGGACAGTCCCAATTTTTGGGTCTTTTTCTTATATAGGTTCCTATTACTCCCCACCCCCGTCCCGATTTTTCACACTTGCTGTTTCGTCACCCTAGGTACTGCCTCACCACTAGGGATGAATATTTTATAGCCTTGAGAAGGAAATGCCTGAACACACCAAAACCCTTACGCTACAGATGAAACCCAAATGCATAACGGTTGGGGGAAGGGGGCATTTCTTATGAGTGGCAGTTTTCTAAGGACCGTTTACAGGCCCTATCATTTCCAAACAGCATATCTGCACCAAGCTGGAGAGCTACAACAAAGCAGCAGTCTCGTAAACATTTCTTATATATAAGTGATGATGGGTTATACAAATAGGGCTGCACTTATCTCAACAGACAAAAATCACAAAGGCCAATTTCTCCAACAAGAGCCATCTTCACAGACTAGAAAAATGTGTCCTTGGCATTTCAGAGAAGGCCAAGAGCATTCATCTGAAAGGCCACTGGAATAGTCCTCCTCAGAACTGTATCACTGCAGGGGTGAAGTCTGTAAAGCTACTTGCAATTCTCTGCTCTGGCTGTGCAGAACTGGCACCAAGAAGTGCAGATTTAGCACAGCAGAAAGACTGCAGCCAACCAGTTCAGCAATACAAGTTAATATGATGTGGAAGGGAATCATCTGTAGCAAGAGAAGGTATCCAAAATTATATATTTCAAGAAGTATGCCAGGTTAAATTAATAACAGAGGACTCAACACAAAAGGATATAGATACAGATACAGATATATATATTTGGGGAGAAGAAGGAAGAAAGCTAGCAAAGCATTAGCTCAGGA
This sequence comes from Terrapene triunguis, assembly GCF_002925995.2. Taxonomy (NCBI): domain Eukaryota; kingdom Metazoa; phylum Chordata; order Testudines; family Emydidae; genus Terrapene; species Terrapene triunguis. The sequence goes on from NW_020664409.1 coordinate 6,339,356, forward strand.
TCAGAAAGAAAGAATCCTAGCAACAGAATACACTTTGAAAAAGAGGGCAAAGGTGTCAGAAAGACCTTTTGGGGAGGTTATTCTCCATTTAATTATCTGTAATTCTGCCTGTGTGAGACAAAAAAAGAAGCCATGAAAGGCAAATGCTGAATGACATATTTCCAATTGTATAGCCTCATTTGATATTGTAATGTGTTTCATTGAGGATTTGTCTTTCATGTTTTTTTGCCAAGAGCATGGGCAGCTCTCCAGACAGACTGAAGAAATGTTTTTCCAGTGTGACACATGCTTTGAAGATCACCCTTACTGTAGTAACACATGACCCAGTAATGTAGTGCTGACCCTCCCCCACAATGAATGTATGAATATCCATTTAAAAGCCTCTTAATTGCAGATATTTTGTTATATGAATTTTCAGTTGAAGACCAAAAAATAAAAGGCTTGCATAGAAATTCTACTCTGTCCTAGAAACTGGTGGGTTAAATGTTCCACACAAGAAGACGCAAGTTGCTGCCAATACAACTGACATTTGAGGGGGACAGTTCTAATTAATTTCACTCACATTTTTAAAACTTCTTAAGGTAATCTGTTGACAAAGTAAAAGTCTATCCAGCAAACCTTGATGGTTAATTGTTGCATTTAGTGGAAACATGTGTGTTATTTTTCTTGATGTACCACTTTCTACCAAATGTTTGAATTATGAACCCATGAGGTTTATTGCTCTAACTTTAGAACAATTAATATTTTTAATTCAATTTCTCACTAACCTTAGAAATCAAGCTATATTTACTTCTACATAATTACCTTCAAAATAAAGGGTGAAAAAGAGGGAGAGAAAACAGGGGATGCACAAACAAGCCGTTTTCTAGAGATTAGAATTCCCCTTCCCTCCTCACCTGGAAAGGGCCTCTGAGCCTGGTTAACCTCCTTTCCAAAATCCTTGAAGGCCCTGCTATGTAATGATCCCACCCTTCTCTCTAAGAAGAGTTGGATGTGGCTCTCTCTGGAACTCAACAATAAACATAACTGCTTGCATTGGCTGGGAGGAAGAATGGCTCATTGCCAAACACATGGCTCCCGCCTACACACATCAAGGGATGAGCATATTTTGCACAGTGCAAAGTTTCCAATTCCCTGCCAGAGGGGGAGCTTAGACATCAGTTTTGAACCCCAATGCTGTGTTGCCACTAGACAAGCAGGCCAGCATGCTAAACTCTCCTAACAAATAGGAGTAAAGAAAGGAAGGATGTTGTGAGTGTTTCGTGTGTTTCTCAATAAAGTTTTGTAGTCATTGATTTCCTGAAGCATTAAGCCAGCCTTTTGTCTATAATGGTGTGTTTATTTTATCTTCCTAAAGTTGTAAAGGCAACTTTTTTCAGGACGAATGTAACAGCCACTCCTTCACAGGGAGTGAACATTTCACTTGGCAGAAACAACTATCCAGAGCAGAGGCATTAATTTCCCTCCTTCAGAGGCAGCAACTGCTCCTCAACTACAGAAAAACTGCTTTTTAGACCGTGCCAGTGCCGGAGATCAAACAGTAGATTTAATTGAATTATCTGCAACTGCACTATTTGCAGCTTGCCTCCGCCCTTCCAAGATAAAGACTATCCTTAATTTTTTAAAAAGGGCATCAGTAAAAGTAATAGAACCATTCAAGCATACCCTTGTCTCATGAGTTACAAAAAGTAAACTGATAGAAGTCTATTTACTATGGTGATGAACATATATAAAACTCTATAGATCCACAGCTAAATGCTGAGTATCTTAGCTTGTCTCCTGTTATGTATACTTACCATCTTCCAACTCTCTCCTAGAATCCCTACAACACTGATTCTCCCCTCAATCAAAACCACAAAATTGCTAAAAAAAACAAAACAAAACAACAACAACAAAACAACCTGTTAGGTAAATTGAAGGGACTGAAGTTATTCGCTCTCTTTGGCCTGGTCTACACTAGGACTTTAATTCGGATTTAGCTGCCTTAATCCGAATTAACCCTTCACCCGTCCACACTACAGAGCCAGTTAATTCGAATTAAAGGGCCCTTTAAATCGATTTCTGTACTCCACCTCGACGAACGGAGTAGAGCCTAAATCGATTTTGTTAATTCGAATTAGGGTTAGTGTGGACGCACACCACCGAATTACTGTATTTAAGTTAATGGGGTAGTGTGGCCGCACACCACCGAATTAATGTGGTTTAAAACCGAATTAAGGTGCTTAGTGTGGCCGCGCACAATCGAATTTATACAACCTGTTTCCCAAATTCGAATTATCTAAATTCGGATTAATCCTGTAGTGTAGACATACCCTTTGACATACTTGATTACTCTCCTCCACTTTCTCTGAGTTCCTAATTAGCTGACTACTCCATTTACATCTCCTCCTTCTAATCTCTCAACAGAGTGACCCTTCATCTTTCTCTTCTCCCCTTTTCACCCCTCTGCCACCTATAGGTATATTTATTTAGGCATATGTAGCCAACTCCATAATTTCAGCCACCACCTCTATGAGAATGATTCCCAAACCTCTCGTATTCTGTCCAGTCTTGCATTTTCATCATCTCTTTTTGGATATCCTTCTTTTCTGATCTCAGTTTTAAGCCTTCTTTTATACTGCCTTCTATGTAGAAGTCTCCCCATTTTTTTTCCCCACCAGGCACCTTCTCTTCCCTCCTCAAAACCCTGACACCCTTTCTGTCTTGTTTTCCTCGATCATTTCTTTATACTATTTTAGATAATGTCTTCATCCAACAACCAGGCCTTCCCACAAGGTGATAGCAGGTAGAAGGCAGGCAGGGCTGGTCAAACAAGGGGTGGTTGGAAACACCACATAACCATCCAAAATTCAGGATGTTCATCCAAACTTTTGGAATTTTCTTCCCCATCACAGGTTTCATATACATCTTTGCTAAGTTGACAATGGGTTTTTGCACAGCATTTGTTCTTACATCCTTATAGAATTATGCAACATAGGTTTTAGTGGATTTTTGATGTGGTAGGAAAGGACATTTTTGAAAGCATCCTGAAAATTATCATTCTGATCATGTAGCCTTGCAAAATTTTGTTCACTTTCTTTTCTACGGTGAACAACTGTTTGTGATGGGGGTTTTGGGTTAGTCAAGTATAATATATATATATATTAAAAAAACAAACAATCTTTAATTTTCTTATCATGGTAAAAGGTCACAAAGTAGATTTCAGGTCTGGGCTGGTAAGTTCTCCTGCTAGTTTTTCCTCAGCCCCCCCTGTAATTTATTTGGAGAATGATGGGGGGGGCGGGGAGAATCAATATACATAACACATGACTTTGAGACTGATGTGTTTTCAGCCAGCCACCATGTATTGAAATCACAACTACAATATGAAAGCCTGACACAAGACAAAGAATTGTGCTACCACACACAAGAGTTGAGAGATGTTACCTCTATTTTAGAATTAAGCCTCTGCCTAAGGTGAGAATCCTGGTACATCTCATACTTGATTCTGATAGCAGTGGGAGGGACTTGTGTCTGATGTCTTTTTAATGGACAGCAGTTGTCTACCTGCTGGGCACGCGCAATTCAAAGAACACATCCGGAAAGAAATTTACAGCTGTGAGGTTCAGTGTTCTCCTAGATTGGCTTCAGCACTGCAGTGTCATTTGATAATAATGTGATCAGTGATTTGAGAGCAGATGAGGAAACAAAGCAAGAGAAGCCAATGCTCAGTGGTCAGTTAATCTTTGAGAATCTCATCATGGGAACCAGGCATAGGTTGAATCAAGAGTGACATGCTTAAAGGCAGAGGCTTTGGATAATATAAATATAAACTGCAATTGATTGCCAAAGATTTGAAGAAGGAATGTGTGTACAGAGTGCGCCAATTTTATTTAGTGGATCCAACTTATCCTTATATAGATTAATAAAAATCCTCTGAAGTACAATGGCAGTGCATATGCATGATATTACAGCTTTTAAAGGAAGCGTTCCTCATTTGCCAAGCAATTTTCATCTCTATTTGTAGGAATTGTGACCACTGCTTACCCTTACTCTCACCTCTCCTTTAGCGAGATCTCCACAGATGAACCACAGAGGGAACAGATTAGGAAGCCAACAATTTGAAAATCTGACACTAGAGAAAGTAGTCCTGAAGAGATTTCCTCCTCCCCCCCACCTCGAGGATTTAAAGAAATCCCACTGCCCTAAAATATTCCACTGATGTTAAAAAGTGTTTTTGAGTTTGTTCTCAGGAGAGATGTAGACGTAAAATACATTAAATTAAAATGCTTGCTTACTTAATAGATGCCATGGGCATAACTTGTCAGTAGAGCCAGTAGTGTGTATTTAAGGATTCTGGCTTTTTGATTAAACAAACAAGATAGATAACATACTATCAGATGTCATTTAAAAATCGGTGCTTATTTTCTTAAAACCAAAAAAACTGAAAATAGCCAGGTTTCCATAAAAGGACTTTCAGCGGAATTCACCTCCCATTCATGCAAAACACTGTAAATTACAGCCTGTTCCACTTAGTTCACTTCTTGTTTGTGTGTAGCAACAGCATGATAAGTGAGTTTTCTGCACATATGGTTACACAGTGTGGAAATGCAAGATGCAAACAATAAATGAAACATTAAAACGTGTGTGTGTGTGTGTGTGTGAGTTAGTTAAATTTTGCCTTTTTATTATTGCTTTTGAAACAATGGATTTAGGCTCAAATGTGTGTAGTTGGCATTCAAATACATTTATAAAACCCAACTATTCCAGGAAGTTACAAGGCACTAAAGGAAAAATTGAAAAACAAAAACTGGAGGACCCCTGTACATCTTAAGACAGCTAAGGAAACCACGGCAGGGGAGTATGGGGGTGGTGATGCAGGGGGAACAATCAGTCAAGACAAACTGCCTTTGGACTTCACACAGTCCCATTTTAATCCATCACAATGCAATCAGTGTGTAGCCTCAAAGCACTATCGCAATGACCCAAATGGAGTTACAAAGATTGCTTACATGTTGTTAATACTGAGGGCTTACCACGTATACCACGTCACATGTTCAAAATGTTATACAGACCTACTGAGCCAGTCCATCCTACAGAGGAGGAATTAGTTGAAGTTCTATGTACATAAATATATGGTTAAAGTCACTGAGTAATGTGAGTATCACCCAGCTAGGAGAAAACCCTGTCCTTATCACCGGGACCCACACGTGGCAGGCTGAGGAGGAAAGAGGAGTGCCGGACATGCAGTGGATACCAGAGCCATTCTTTGGGCACAGGGGAGGATGGATCAGGTTGGAAGCCACACCATGCCTGGGCCACAATGTGTTTTGAAAAAACAACAACATATTTCCACAGCCAGCATGTGCTAAATACCCTCAGAGTAGATGCAAGGTGGTTGGAAACCGGGTCATAACCCGTAAGTGCAGTGGTGGTACCAGTCAGCATGGTAAATCAATCCTTGAGAGTTAGGTTAGAATTTAAGGCAAACCTCTCACCTTTAAACCAGGCAGTGTGTAACACAAGCAAGCAAATTATAGCTGTGGAACAGCGGCGTTTTGTTCTACGTTGTGCCATAAAAGTGACTTGATATTTAAAAACCAATTGTAATCAAACTATTTTTAATGTAGGTTTTCTTCCAGTGTGAAGTAACTAAAGCCAGTTTTATTTTTAAAATACTGGCGGGGGGGGAGGAATTCCATTGTGTGCAGTCATAAGCGTTCCCCACATGGGTAACCAGCAAGGTTTGAGCATTGGACCTTCAAATCCCCACCATGTTTTTCTGATCCTCAAACAGATCAGTGACTCCTCCACTAGGCTACATGGTATCTGCATGGGGAATCATTCTGTCTTTCTCTCCATGTCCCCACCTCTGGTGGAACACTGCCTGATTTAGGGGTTTAGCAGAATAGATAGCCTGAGTCAGCTGAAGTGTCTCCAGTCCCTCACAATCCAGTAGATTTGAGAGCTCTAGTGGCAAAGGCTGGAGCCAGGGAATGGTGGGTGGGGAAGAGAAGATATTTTCTTCACCCGTCCCCTGTGTATCATGCAGCAAAGGGCAAGACTTAATTCTGTGTGTGTAAAGGAGCTTATGAAAAATATAGTTACAAAAAGTGCAATAATGAATGTGAACACCAACTTTTTTTTTTTTTTAAAAGCAAACACAAAAAGGTAAACACTCAGAGTGCCAAATGCCTGCCACTAAAGGGGGTGGGGGGGGAGAGAAGAATTACCGGATCCCAACTAGAAAGCAGGATGTAAACGGGAAGGGAATTCAGGAGGGACTATTATGTTTTTCTTTTTCTGAAATGCAGGACCAGCAGCAGAATTTGGCAACAGATGGCTACATGAAAATAGTAAGTTTGCATGGGAATGAGGGTGCACATCACTTTTTCAATTTCATTTTTTCTTGATATTAACTCTTCCTTGTAGGCAATAGAGAAACATTAAGAAATAAAGTGCATAATTATTGAAGACATGAAGGCTGCACTACCTTTTTGCCAAACTTCATGTGTTAATGCCAAAACAAAACAAAAAAACAAAAAGAAAATTACCTCCCTTCTGGGACTTTAAAGCCACACATGGTCTCTTGGAAAGGGCAAAAAGAGAATGTAGGTCAGGTTGTTGAGATAGGGATTGCTTCTGAAGGATGAAAGCATAATAGAGCTTTTACTTCCTTATGTTTCTTTGATATTTCAAAAATAAATAATATTTGATAATAAATTTCATTTTCTGTAAGGAACTAATATAGTTAATTGTAAGTTAGGGAATTAATGTACAGTTGGTGCTCCAACTGAGCTGGTAAAACAAGCTGATGCTTCTTGCCAGCATGTTATGAGTGCTTATTATAGACTCTCTCCAAATTTTAACACCAGCCTGTTCTCACTTAGGTAGGATGATTCAGAAATTTGCAGAAAGCCTACGATCTGCAAGGCTGTAACAGTGTGTCCCAGATATCGTGGCACTCCCCACAAAGTTTGGTAAAATTAAGTAAGCAGACCGTATGTTTAAGGGGGAAATGGAGTACAGTCAATGCACGAAGAGAGGAGACATGCCAAAACTTAGAAAGAGAGGAGATTGAACAGGGATACCAAGAATGGGAAAAGAGAAATAGAAATAGAAGTGAGAATGAATCCACCCATTTCTGATTAAAAGAAAAGGAGACATCAATAACAGAAAAAGAGAAGGGGTAAAAGCCATAGGAAAATGAGAAGAACACAGAAAGAGAGCGTTAATCATAATTTTATAGCATGGAAAGGGAATTTTTCTTAGAACTATTTTACACACCATGAGTCTTATAAACAATTTTAAGATGAAATCCCTTAATATATTCAACAGGGAAACAGCACTAAGGAATATAAATGTTGCTGACAATGGTCATCAGCAACAGGTGCAGCTAAATTGCTGCTGAAAACTTATCTCCCAAGTCAGAACCAAACTATGCTCTGATGTTTCTGAAACCCAAACAGGTTTTAGGCAGTTTCTGAAACAGCTCTGAATGTATTCAGAACTGATTCAGCAGCATCTGTTGCACATCAGCAGTGGGGGGTAGTCTTGGGACTTCAACATAGTTGTAGCTGACAGTCTCAGATACAGTCCTTGACTTCATTAGGGAATTTTAGTGGGGAAAAAAAGTCTGATAGCTCCCCAATGAGTTCCGCTAAGCTGGTGTTAGCAGCAGTGGGAGACTTATTGTAACCAAAGCTCCAGCAGCTTTCAGTATATTGACCACTGTGCAAGTTAAACCTGATAGGTTTTTCCTAAAATTCTTCCGTGTATACATGGATGTACTATGGACAGAAACACTGATGCACAGTTTAAGGTGTGACGATTTGGGAAATCTGTCTCTGTTCAACTCATGGACTGTTTGACAGTGGGGACTCTATATCTGAGGCTGACTACAAGCTCCATTTTGAATGAGGGGCTTGCTTGCCTCCTCTTATATTTTTACCTCCATGTTGGACTGAAATTCCACAAGGTGGTGACACAAGGCTAGTAATGGAATGTTATTAAACCCTGGTCGTCATCTATTTAAATGGAAGCCCCTCAGACAAAGGAGGTGGTCAGATCAAGAAAACTAGTTCTTTAAGTCAGTGGTCTCCAAACTTTTTTGATCACACACCCCTATCAGTAAAAAAATTTTGAGCACGCATCTCCAATATATGTATATTTATTTATGTATAAATTATATACATGTACTACTATACTAATATATTATGTACAATATAAAACATACAAAAAATAGAAATTAAAAAAGGATGAGATAAAGATGAAACAAACAATATTTTTAAAATAATTTATTGTATTTTATTTATTAACAGTACAAAAACCTTTTTGCTCTCACAAAAAAAATTATCAATAATATTTTTAGTGAGAGCAATGTGATTGAATATGCTTCATTATTTCTGAAAATCTTGGTTTAACACTTTGTGATACAGCGATTCGAAGGTCTGGGTTAGGGTGCGGGTGGGGGCTCAGGGTGGGGTGCAGAGTCTGGGAGGGAGTTAGGGTGCAGGAGGGCGCTCAGGGTGGGGGTGCGGGAGGAGACTCAGGGCTGGGGCAGGCAGGAGATGCGGAGCACTTACCTGGGGCAGCTCCTGTTGGTGTAGGGGGTGTGCAGGTGGCTCTGCGCAGCGCGGCACCGCCCCCATGGCCACAATTCTGGGAGCTCCCCCCCGCCCCACCAGAACACAAGGGCTTTAGGGGCTGCAGGGCCCTGGGCTAAGGGGGCCCCAGGGCATTGGCCTGCAGATCTAAAGCCCCTTTCGGAATGTGGCCCTGCGATCACAGGCCGGAGGACTCAGGAGGAGCAGGGGCAGCCGCACAGCCAGCAGCCGGAGAGAAGCGGCGCTCTCCCCTCCAGCCCCGCTCCCTCCCTCCCTCCCTCCCCTGGCTGCCCTTTTTTTCCCCCTCCTCCTGCCGTGCCCCCCAATGGATCATCTTGTGCACCCCACTTTGGAGACCACTGCTTTAAGTAACTAAAAGATCATTTTAGTCACCTGATGAGGCTTACCAGGCGTCAGCTGACAATGGGAACTGGAGGTTAAGAAGAAAAGCGTCTCTCACCAGGCAATTTAAAGAGAACGGGAGGGAAGAAAAGTAGAAGGCTGGCTGCAGGAATGAGAAGAGACTCAATGTACTGGAAGAGAAGCCAGGTGCAGGAGCGAAGGGAAATTGGAAGGATCCTGGACTCCTTAAAAGACTCTGACCTGATCCCAAAGAACACTTCTCTCTCTTGAGGAAACTGGCAGAGAAACATGTATAGGTCTTGTATTATATATTGCTTCTTGTAGCTAAAGTAAAGATTAATTTTGTTAGAAACCTTTGCAAAGCTAGTGTGTTACATGTTTCAACTACCACATGTCTTTGGAGAGGTATATGGTAAAACACATTGCCAACAAGGTTGGTGTTCTGGGAAAGTGTCTCAAGCAACTGGGGTGTCTTTAGGGGTCAGCACTGGTCTTGGGGGCCTGGTCCCACTTCCATGAAAGGATAACAGTCTCTCTGCCCAGGATGTGTGCCAAAGAGGCCAAAAAGAGACACTGAGGCAGTCTACTCAGGCCAAAGCAAGCTTAAGCGAACACAGGTCACATGTGCAGGATCCAAACGCAGCAGAGGGAGTTCTACCAGGGCTGTGAAAAAGGTCTCGACCGGAAGACTGGTCCCCAACTGATTAACTGCATGAAACTTTATCTTCTTCAGCAGGAGAGATGGCTCAGCTGACTGTGCCAAAATGTACAACCTCCAGTTTCAGGAATTTAAGTATCTTGAATAAAGCGAGGGACTGAAAATGACGAAACAAGAAATAAATCGAGGGGGCTGGGAGAAAGAATGGGATGGCAACAAGAAAGGCAACCTTAAGGGCACGTACATTTTATTTCAGTAATCCATGATCCTGTTTTTAACTGCATTTCCATGGCAGAAAAGCATAGGGAGAAAAGGGAGTTGAAATTAAAATGAGAGGATGGCGAATTTTCAGACCCGTTGCAGTGCTGGAGGAAAGGAGGAATGTACCAGCTCTTATTTTCTTAGTCAAGCATAGCGTATAATTCTATTTTTAGTAACTGCAGAGTCAGAAATAGAACAAATTGTGGTACCAATGCCTGGAAAACGTGCCGGGGGGAAAAGAGAGAGAGACAGAGATACACAGCATGGTGATACAGACGCTCCCCGGCTTACGCAAGACCCGACTTATGCAAATTCACACTTACGGGAAAAGTTCCATAAGCCAGAAATAGGATTTTCAAGTTGCGGAAATTTTTGCGTAACGTACAGGTATACGTTTCCGACTTACACAAAATTTGAGTTACGCAAGGCTTTCCGGAACGGAACGATTGCATAAGTCAGGGGGCATCTGTACTCAAAAACTGTCCGTTTTACCTAAACAGATACTGTTACCTCAGTATTTGCAGCATTTCTTTGAAGTTCTCTAAACTTACTGTAATAATTACCTTGACTACTTAGAATACGGACATAAGCTGACTGGAAATCATTTGGCCAAATCACTTTGAAGAAAAAAAAATCAGTTTGCAAAAGCTCAGAGCAGAGATTTCTTAGATTTTAGCAAGGCTGTGCAAGACTTTCCTTACAACTGCTGGGCTGCTGCAGATGGTTCTGGATCCAGGTCCAGTCACCTGAACCGTGAACAGAGAGAGACTGTCCTAAGCTCTCGATGACCATCCTGCTGTGCCTAGGTTGTGTGGAACAGGAAATTTTAACTGTTCCTTAATCTGAAAGTTTCCATAGATCCACGACATTAGATCTCTGCTCTGTGTAGCCTTGGAGGCAAACCAAACCCACCAATCAGTGGTGGGGGAGGTGTGGCTCCATCTTGAAGAAACTGCCAGTTGAGACCTTTCCACAACTCAGGAAATATCTAACCGCTCTATACTGATAAGGAAAAGTAGAACAATATTCCTGCAGAGCACAGAATTCAATGAATAACAAACTGAGTGTCAATTAATAATCCCACATCTTTCCCCCATTAACTGCTCCATTCAGGGTGGATAGGATCTGTGGCTCTCGTTACTCCTAGAAAGAAAATTTTCAGGTAACACATGAATATATTTCCCTATTCTTTCTTGTAGTTCAGTCTATAGATCCAGGACATTGCGATTTTCATAGCTATATCCATTTGGGAGGGTAACTATAGAGAGTTACTTACAGACGGGAAAGGGGATAATCCTTTCCTGCGAGTTACTGGGACACTACTGCAAGGAGCACCCATCTAATGAAGGCAATATCAGAGGATGACAATAATGTCCACCTTGTAGAATTTAGAAGAGGTATGAACAGAGGAGCAGGTGGCTGCTTTACAACTTTCCTCGTATGAGAAATATAATCTTTCGCTCATGAAGATGCCATAATTCTGAGGGGGTGAGCTCTAATTTTGGAGGCTGGATTTATATTTTTTTACTTATACACTGCTGAGATACAATAGGTTAGCCACCTGGAAGTGGAAGATTTTGAAGACTTCTTTCCCTTTGATGCTGATGATAAAGCACAAAAAAAGTATGTCTTTCTAAACTGAGCTGTGGGGTGACTATATACTTTTAACAGCTCTGTGTATATCCAAAGTATGCCACCACTTCGCTTTGGGTGCAATGAGTAGTGCAGAAGGATGGAAGGACCATTTACTTTATGCTTTATAGAGGCTGAAGTTCATCTTTGGTATGAAGGCAGGGTCAGTGGCATTAACTGACTGTCACTATACCGTGGTTCTGCAGCACCTTTACTGGCAGTGCTGTCTATGAAGAGAATTGGATAAGGAGGTCATCCAGGAAAGCGCACATACGGACCCTTTCCTGTCTCAGAGTTGCTATTTACGCTACCATCACTTTCATAAACCCTTCGGGAAATGAGGAGGGACTGGCATTTGGCATGGCAAGGAGACTGGGAGCCAAGAGCAGAGACTGGGACTGGCTGTGCAAACTTAACTCAGCTCCCTTGTGAATGTGCATTATGATCTAATCCAATTACATGATCGCATCCTATTTTTTTCCCCACAGGACCCCTGCCTCATTCAGTGCACAGAATGGACCTGCTCTGGGGATGAAACAGGATTGTGAAGGAGACATGTCTGTAGGACGCCTACCTCAGAAGCTGGAAGACGTGCGGTGAATGAGGCTGGCGATTGTAGGAAGAGAAAGAATGGGGTCATAGATAAAGCCGATGAATGCTGCCCTGAAAAGTGGGATTATACCCCTGCCTCTTCCACAGAGTTCCTATGTGATGCTGGTCTCTTAAACCAAACTTTTCACTAATTGTGTATTCCTCATTTTCTGGGTGCCTGACTTAAAACCTTGAGCACTCCAGCTCTAACTAAATGAAATAGGAGCTGTGCTTTGAACATATAAAGTGCTACATAATAAGTACTCTGAAAAAATCAGGTCCTCGGAATCTCAAACTGGGCATCCACAATTAATAGTTACTTTGACCATAATTTCTCTGCACCTTGGTTCCCCATCTGTATAATGGAAATAATAATATCCCCCTCATCTCACAAGAGTGTTCTGAAAATAAATTCATTTATTTGTGAAGCAATCAGATACTATAGTGGTGAGCTCTACAGAAAAGCAAATGAGGAAGTAATTCTGTCTTTGGAGCAGGGCTTGAATAGTGTGCAGTAAATAAGGCCCAGGGGCATGCACTGAACAAGGAGAAACCCAAATCATAAATAGCTGCTCATTAAGTGAGCACCGTCCATTCTGAATGAGGCAAGGATCCTCAAGGGGTCAGGGGGATAGTATTTATGTAATTAAAGACTTTTTCATTAGCATGCACATAAAAGTGCCAAATTAAGTTTGAACAGATAGACAACCTTCATTCTGGCATTTCCCAACTTCTGAATGCTTGACTTTGCAACATTTTTTTTAAATATAGCTTTTTGTATGTGTAATAGGCAGAGAGAGAGAGAGATTCAAAACAAAACAAACTAAGTCAGATGTGATGGGGTACACAAGCCACACCCCACCAGGAAGGAAGGTATTCAATGGGCCCACTTTGTAACACCTGCCAGCAATATCCTATTGGAAGGGCTGGAGTGAAAACACAAAGAGAGAAAGCAAGCTCCAGATAGAGGGCTCTTACGTTTGGAGCAGAGAGGACCTAGGCGATGGGCTGAGCAATCATGAATTAGGAGCAGTTACTCCTAGACAGAAGACTGGAATAGAAGACTTATTATTAGGCAGTGAGGCCTAGGGGATAGAGTTCTAGACAGACTCAGGAAATGGATTCTCTCCATTTAGAACATCTGGAAGACATTGTTTGTCTCTGAGGCAATCTATTAAAAGGTCTACTTTTGAAGGGAACTGGATGAGTTGGAGCAAGTCATGCTTGGATTTACCTCTCTGCCTTCTGCTTGTGTGGAGATCCCAGGGGACAGAAAGACTTAGAGGATTCAAAAGGCCAGCTGTGACTAGAGCTCAGTGATGCAAGAAAGGTGTGGGAATAACTGACAGAATAGGTGGTGTGGTCCCAGCATTAGAAAAGGCATAAATTAGAATGGATGATTGGGCCAAACCCTTTAGGAGAAAACCGGAACCTGAATGACTGGCTTTTAGCTCCTGGCTTCCCAAATCATAACAGAGCTTGGAGGCACAGGGTCCATCTTTGCCGGCTCTTTCCTCTGTGGGATTCAAAGAGGAATGTTCCTGCCAAGCTCCTTCCAGCTCCCCCCTTTTTCCATTTTAGCATGTAGACAGACTAGAGAACACAAGAAAAAAAACCTACTTAAGACGTGGAGTCTTTCACAATCTGATACTGAACAAAGCATGGGAAATTCTGGGCAAAGAAAGAAATGAATGTTGTCCATTCAGTGGCTTATGTGAAAGGAATTATCTTCTTAGTAGACTGGTCTCAACATCACACAGCCCAAACTGCAATTAGACCTTTAATGGCAATCTTGACATGGAGGTAAAAGAATTGATAGCCAGGGAAATTCAACTACTCTCAAGGCCTAGAAATTGGTCTGGGACACATGGACAAGACACTGCGCTGGATCTTGCACTGCCCCACCAATTCTGTATCCTGTTCTGTGCATAAATGAAAGACTTTAGTGTACACTGCTATGAACTGGATGCCTTTCACAAATGGTAAATTCACTTAAAAGGAAAAAATATGAAAATCCAGATAATTAAGAATGCCAAAAATGATAGCTTGATCAATAAATCCTTGAAATGGACATCCTATTGGTCTTTGATCCGGAATCTGAGCTAGCCATACAATAAAGACAAAACTGCATGCATGTTTATTATATTGGTGTAGTTCATACCACCAAGATTAAACATTTCCTATGTCCTATTCCATGTTTATTTTCTAGCATTTAGAACTTGGCTTTTTAATATTCATTCCCAGGCATTGGGAGAATAAGGTCTCATTATCACAAAGGGCCAAAATGAGTTAGTCTAAAATTATTACTTAGATTCGTTTTTAAAGATGGAGTAATTAGTTCAGAATCTGGATTAATTATTTAGTAGAATAGTAACATGAAAATTATTATTCCTTACACAACCAGTTACTCCAGCAGGTAGCCGGCCATTCACAGTGTTACTAATTCTCCAGCATGTCACAACAGAAATCCCGGCTTCACGTGTGGATTAGTCGCTGAAGTGAGTTTAGCAATATCAATCTACTGTAGTACTCAGAGTCTAGTTCATGTCGGAAAAAGCATTACATAGTCTTTGTTGATTGGCAATCTCTGCTCCAGAGAAGCTCAAAAATAGGGAGTACAGGTAGTAGAGGGAACTTCAGGGTCAGGAATAAGGTGTGTTGGTAGTTGTGTCAGGAAACGTGTAATAATCCTCATTGTGCCCATCTGTAGAGCTATAACCATCTGTCACTAAATTGTACTTTTTTTTTTTTAAACCACCTTACTACATGTGTTGGACTTGCATAGGTTTATAGCATACATGACATCTGCACTGATTAAACACAGCCTAATGACTAAGAATATTTTGTTCAATCAACAAACAATGTTAACACTTGTATATGGTCATCCATTTCTAAAATACTCCATTTAAAAGGGGGGGAGGAAAGGAGAACGGGAGAAGCCTGTATTTTAAGAACCTTTTTAAATTGAAAATTTATTTATTTCTCCATACCTTGGAAATATTGCGTGAAGTGCAGCATTGTGCAAAAGCCCTAGGGAGAGGGAGAGAGAAGGGGAGAGGGGAAAAAACCTAATCTCAAAATAAAAAAGCTCAATCATAGGTAATCATGTACATAAGGAGTGCACGTGTGTGTGTAAAATGTTTCACAAAATACATTTTCCTTTAGACTGTCTAACGTACTTTCTAAAATTGTATCAAACAAGCTCAGGTATAATCAGACTCAAAATATTTGTATTTACTTGCTAGGTTTATTTTATTTTGTGTTTACCCTAGTAAAAGAATGTACTCTATTTTCCTGCCCATCTTTCATCCTATTCTCTTACCTATTATGTCCTTTGTTTTGTGTCCTGAGGTTAGACCATTGGCACTAGACCACTGAGGCAGTTGGATGGCCAATAGGGTATCAACAGTACTCCTGTTAAAGATTGGATTACAAAGTTAACATAAAATTTGGTATATAATTTAGGGCTGTCAAGTGATTAAAAAATTAATCACAATTAATTGCACTGTTAAGCAAGAGAATACCATTTATTTAAATATTTTTGGATGTTTTCTACATTTTCAAGTATATTGATTTCAATTACAACACAGAATACAAAGTGTACAGTGCTCATTTTATATTTATTTTTGATTAAAAATGTTTGCACTGTAAAAAGACAAAAGAAATAGTATTTTTTAATTCACCTAATACAAGTACTGTAGTGCAATCTCTTTATCATGAAAGTTGAACTTACCAAAAAACTGCATCCAAAAATAAAACAATGTAAAATTTTAGAGCCTGCAAGTCCACTCAGTCCTACTTCTTGTTCAGCCAATGCTTAGAGAAACAAGTTTCTTTACATTTACGGGAGATGATGCTGCCAGCTTCTTATCTACAGTGTCACCTGAAAATGAGAACAGGTGTTCGCATGGCATTGTTGTAGCCGGCGTCGCAAGATATTTACGTACCACATATGCTAAAGATTCATATGCTTCAACCACCATTCCAGGGGAAACGTGTCCATGCTGATGACGGATTCTGCTTGAAAACCATCCAAAGAAGTGCGGACCGACGCATGTTCATTTTCATCATCTGGGTCAGATGCCACAACCAGAAGGTTGATTTTCTTTTTTGGTGCTTCGGGTTCTGTACTTTCTGCATCGGAGTGTTGCTCTTCTAAGACTTCTGAAAGCATGCTCCACACCTCGTCCCTCTCAGATTTTGGAAGACACTTCAGATTCTTAAATCTTGGGTCGAGTGCTGTAACTATCTTTAGAAATCTCACATTGGTACATTCTTTGCGTTTTGTCAAATCTACAGTGAAAGTGTTCTTAAAACTAACAACAACATGTGCTAGGTCATCATCCGAGACTGCCATAACATGAAATATATGGCAGAATGTGGGTAAAACAGAGCAGGTGACGTACAATTCTCCCCCAAAGAGTTCAGTCACGAATTTAATTAACGCACTATTTTTTTAACGAACGTCATAGAAGCATGTCCTCTGGAATGGTGGCTGAAGCATGAAGGGGCATATGAATGTTTAGCAGATCTGGCATGTAAATATCTTGCAATGCTGGCTACAAAAGTGCCATGCAAATGCCTGTTCTCACATTCTGGTGACGCTGTAAGTAAGGAGAAGGCAGCAGTATCTCCTGTAAATGTAAACAAACTTGTTTGTTTTAGCGATTGGCTGAACAAGAAGTAGGACTGAATGGACTTGTAGGCTCTGAAGTTTTATATTGTTTTGTTTTTCAGTGCAGTTATACAACAAAAATCATCTATATTTTGTAAGTTGCACTTTCAGGACAAAGATTGCACTACAATATTTGTATGAATTGAATGGAAAAATACTATTTCTTCTGTTTATCATTTTTACAGTGCACATATTTATGATCAAAATATACACTTTGATTTCAATTACAACACAGAATACAAGATATATATGAAAACGTAAAAAAACCATCCAAAATATTAAATAAATTTCAATTAGTATTCTCTTGTTTAACAGTGCAATTAAAACTGATTTCCAGAGTGTAGAAAACTGTGTCTGCTGCTGGTGCATATGTATTCTCTCTGCTCTAGATGCACAGAGATGGTGGAGTGCTGTGCTGGAGGAAGGAGGGCACAAGAGACATAACAGGCAGGCAGGAGAAAAGGTGAGAGGGAATAACAGAAAGCAGCAGGAGCTACAGGGAGAGAAAGGAGGAGGAGCCTCTTAGGTACCTCTCTAGCACCCCCAGGAGCCTGGACTGATTAACACCAGCTTCTCAGGGAGCTTCCTGTTTCCTGCTGCTTCCCTGAACCCACTTGAGAAGAACAGGCAGTCAACTGAAGTAGTAGGAGCTAGTTAGGCCCTTAAGACGCTGATATCTTCCTGCACTCAGGCCCTGCTACCAGCCTGCTTATTTGTCCCCTTCAATTGAGTGTGGAGAACCACTATAGCAGTCATGAGTGAAAGAAGAAAACGCCCCTCTGGGACAGCATTCAGAAAAAGAAAGCAAGCAAAGGAAGCTTTTCTATCTAAGCAGGAAGGAGCTCTCCTGAGATACACAGACACAAATGTTCACAGTGAGCCTTCTGGCCCCAGTGAGGATGTGAGTGGTGAGGAGATGCCTGATCTTCCAGTTAGTCAGAGTGCAGGTGACCTGGCAGCTACTGCAGCATCCATATCTCCATCTCAAATGGATGTAACCATGCACATTCCTGAAGAAAAGTGTAGATCAGAGAAGAGTGTGGTGGAGGCACAAGAAACAGCCACTGCTGAGTTTAGTTCCTTAAGTTTTGATGATCCAGGACTGTGGACCCACTTGAGCAGTAGCCTGAGGGACTTCCTTGTAGTGCATGGGCCACAGCAAGTGAAAAACTTCATGTTCTCCAAAGACAATGAAAATAGAAGTTTTCATTCAACATATTACTGGCGTGAAATCCCCATTGGTGACAAAGTGGAGAGGCCATAGCTTATGTACTCAAAAACCCAGAATGCTGCATACTGTTTTTGTTGCAAATTCTTCCAGTCTAATGTTCCAGCCACATTGGGTTCTACAGGAACAAAGGACTGGAAAAATCTGGCTAGAAATCTGGCATGCCATGAGAAGGTAGCAAATCACCAAAGAGCATTCCATAGGTGGAAACAGCTTGAGATGAGACTAAGGTTAAAAGCCACCATAGATGATCAGCATCAAGAGAAGATTGCATCAGTCTCTCTTTACTGGCAAAAGGTTCTGGAAGAGGTCATTGCCATTGTGAGAATGCTTGCTACCCAAAACCTAGCACTGCGTGGCACTTCAGATCAGCTATATGTGCCAAACAATGGAAACTTCCTTAAAACTGGGGAGCTGATGGCTGAGTTTGATGCTGTACTCCAGGAGCATCTAAGAAGAGTCACCACCCAAGAAATGTACACACACCACTACCTTGGAAAAACAATTCAAAGTGAGATCATACAGTTACTGGCAACAAAAGTCTAACAGAAGATTGTGGCAGATCTGAAGTCAGCAAGATATCACTCTGTTATTCCGGACTGCACACCTGACATCAGCCATACGGAACAAATGACTTTAATGGTGCATTTTGTAACAACAGAACCTAGTGAAAATGTCCCTACAACGGTGACTGTCAGAGAGCATTTTCTAGAATTTATTGACATTGATAATACTACAGGAGCTGGTATGACAAATGTGATTCTTAAAAAGCTGGAAGATACGAGAATTGCAATAGCCAACATGAGAGGTCAGGGCTACGATAATGGTGCCAACATGAGAGAAAAGAACAGAGAAGTGCAAACACGGATGCAAGAGTTAAACCCTCGAGCTTTTTTTGTCCCATGCAGTTCTCATTCATTGAACTTGGTGATCAGTGATGCAGCATCAGCTTCTAGTTAGGCTGCTGAATTTAATGTAATTCAAAGCATCTATGTAGTTTTCTCTGCATCCACTCATCGGTGGCAAATTTTGAAGCATCATCTGGGAACATCCTCTCTAATACTGAAACCACTGAGTGCCACACGATGGGGAAGTTGAGTGGAGGAGATAACGCCTATCAAACACCAAATTGGGAAGATGATGCCATAGTTTCCATTATGGAGAATAATGCTAGGACAGGAATTGTTCCTGGGAGAACAGTGGCAGAGGGAAATGGAATCACCAGAAACATAACTTCAAATTTCTGTGTGGCTTGATGTTGTGGCATGACATACTGTTTGAAATAAATGTTGTAAGCAAGAGACTCCAAGGTGTTGACCTTGATATATCTGGAGCAATGGAACAACTGGACAAAGCAAAGTCATACCTACAGTCTTACCGGTGAGATGAGGGATTTCAAAAAGTTCTGAAGAGTGCACAGAAGTTGGTAGAGGAATCCCATAAGAGACCTCAAACAACAATTCAAAGTTGAATTCTTTAACCAGGTGCTAGATTGTGCAATACAGTCAGTTGAAGAACGTTTCATGCAGCTCAAGGAACACAGCAGTATATTTGGGATGTTGTATGATATTCCAAAACTTCTCACTATACCTGAAGACGACCTACACCAGCAATGAAGGGCACTAGAGACAGTGTTGACACATGATGACATGCGCGATATTGATGCAAGTGATTTAGGTGATGAACTGAAAGCCCTTTCAAGATACATTTCAGCAGGATCAACTCCAAAGGCTGTTCTGGAATATATGTGCACAAATAAGATGACCACCCTCTTTCCAAATGCTTTTGTTGCTCTGCGCATACTTCTAACACTTCCTGTAACAGTTGCCAGTGGAGAACGCAGCTTCTCCAAGCTGAAGTTAATAAAAACACATCTACACTCCACAATGACACAGGAGAGGCTGGTCAGCCTTGCAACCATCTCAATAGAGCATGAGCTGGCCCACACTGTGGATCTTCAGGAAGCAGTTCAAATCTTTGCAACCAAGAAGGCACAGAAAGCACCACTTCGATTATTCAAACAGATAAAAATGCCAGTGTTTACCATGCAGACAAAAAAAGTTACATTTGCTGTTCAGGCGTTTGAAAGTTAAGTGTTACTTAAAATTTTTGAACAAAGCATTTTAAGTTGTTAGTTCTCCTTTATTAGCAGAGCAGTACCATGAGAAGAGTAGAACAGGAAGAAGGCAGAACTGAGACCTTTCAAAGTTTTGGCCCAAGTGAGGGGGTATGGAGGTATCATTTGAGCTCCCCGCCTCAGATGCCAAAATGTTGTGGACCGGCCCTGCATACACTAAAACAGGGGACTTCAAACCTTTTTCATAGTGTGAACTGCAGCTTACTAGATAGATTTTGTAGTGGACCACCTCCTCTCTCATTTGCAATCCCATAACATCCCTGTAGCAACTGTTTACTTTATTATGCATTTACTGTAATTTTCGCTTCTTTTAATGCAATTTAGCACCTGGGAATAAGGAAAAGCAGCCAGCACCATGGGACCAGCCAGTTCTCTATACTTCACCAGAAAGCATTCCATAGATCCCAAGTTGTCGGATTTTGAAGACTGATGCTCTAAGCAGATCTTTCTGATTTTCAATATCCTGAGGAAATCCAGTCACCTACAATCTGTATAAAACAGACCTATCTGCCTGCCAAAGGAACGAGTGTTTTTCAGACCCAGGTGTTAGGTTTTATAACAGGAAGAGTAACTAGTCAGATTATCTAGCAATTATATATATGCTGTCAAACATCTTTGTAGGATTAATTCAAGGTATGCTAAACCTGTGCATATTCAGATACAGAACTGAATGGACAGCATGACAGTAGTCAGAAAAGCAAATCTAGAGAAGAAGTGATATCTTGTTTTGATTTCTAAAACAAGCACACAAAATACAGAAATTGATGGAGAATAAGATTTCTGACAGTACTCCAAGCTCTCTCACATAGCTGAAAATGTAAGCTGTGTTATTTCTGCTGCATACATCACCTATAAAAAGATTCCACAGTCTGAATTTAGCTGGCAATTTTATTGCTACAGGAGGCAGAACAGAATATAATTTGCTCTTCCCTAGACTACAGAGGCCTGTGCTGCTGACAGCATCCAACAAAAATGTTTTAGGCAGTAAACTGAAGCAGATATTACCCTGGATCTGGAATACACTTTTGTTTTCTGTTGTGGGCAACGGTGGATTGATTGATTTAAATCCAAGCAATTTAAACCACTGGTTTTAGTCCTGATTTAAATCAACAAACAGGAAACCTTGATCTAAATCATCCATTTTAATTTTGTTTTGCATTTGTAATTTCCAGTTATTTTCCTAAAAAAAGGTTGAATCTTGTCGATTGATAATCATTAAAATGTGTTGATTTGTACCTAAATTTGGTGCTTTTTTTTTTAAAACACTAACCAGGAGGATACCCTATATCTACAGACATTTATTTTAGCAATTATGTAGCTTAATTTACATTTAACAGTTTCTTAATTCTTACTATGTTAGGAAATGGTTAATGATGTGTTTATTTTACTAAATGATTAATTTTTTACTTGAAATTTGTCAACTTCTGTTTGAATGAAACTTAAAATTCAATTAACAATGCACAAACCAGCATTTTAAAATGGTTAAATAAAACTACCTTAAATGTGCTTGATATATAAGAAAAACTTAAACAAAATACACATCTACCTGGATGTAACGCGACCCGATATAACACAAATTTGGATAGAACGTGGTAAAGCTGTGATCCCGGGGGAGCGGGGGGGGGGGAGAAGCTGTGCACTCCGGTGGATCAAAGCAAGTTCGATATAACACGGTTTCACCTATAAACGCAGTAAGATTTTTTTGCCTCCCGAAGACAGCATTATATCGGGGTAGAGGTGTGCGTTTTACATTTCATATTAATAGAGTTAATAAACAAAAGGGAGTATTATCTATATTCAGTGAACTGTACTGATTGTTTCGGGTTACCCTTTACTTCAAGATCTTAGAACTTTACAATTTATATATCATCTTCCCCACCCCCCATCATCCATAGTTGGCAGTGGATAAATGTAGCAGAGTGATATTTTTAGAGTCACTGACTATAAACACACAGAGGTATAATAGCAGCTATTTTCAAAGGTCTGTATAATGTTTCATAGTTAGAAAGAGACGCAACAAAGTAATGAGTCACAGTGTTTTCTGCATCTTTTAGGTGTGTGTGTGGGGGGGGGAAATGAACTGGGGGATAGGGGGAGTGGTAGTCTTTTAAAAAAGGTTCCTCTCATTTCCTTGTACTGTCACCAGACATAAAATTTAAGTTGCAAAGGCATCATTTGAACACAGTGGCATTGTGCAGGTGTCACTGAGGGCACAGTTTGGCCTGTAGGGTCTTTATAAAACTGGTGATGATGGATAAAGTAGAAAAAACCCATCTTTATTCTCAGAGCCCAGTCTCAGAGAGCTTGGCAGTTAGAAAAATAATTGCATCTTTAAACTGAAAAGGTGTGATATTAAATCAGTCAGTGTGACAAAAATGGGAACCAACATAATTTGTTAAAGATAAAAACAAAAACTGTTCAGAGTAGAACTGCACTGTAACTATTATTCATTAGATGAGGATTTTGAAATACTGTTACTGTAATGAATTTACCGTGTCACCTGAAAGTGAGAACAGGCATTCGCATGGCACTTTTGTATCCGGCATTGCAAGGTATTTACAGGCCAGATCTGCTAAACATTTGTATGCCCCTTCATGCTTCGGCCACCATTCCAGAGGACGCTTCCATGCTGATGACGCTCGTTAAAAAAATAATGTTAATTAAATTTGTGACTGAACTCCTTGGGGGAGAACTGTATGTCTCCTGCTCTGTTTTACCCGAAATCTGCCATATATTTCATGTTATAGCAGTCTCGGATGATGACCCAGCACAGGTTGTTCGTTTTAAGAACACTTTCACTGCAGATTTGACAAAACGCAAAGAAGGTACCAATGTGAGATTTCTAAAGATAGCTACAGCACTCGACCCAAGGTTTAAGAATCTGAAGCGCCTTCCAAAATCTGAGAGGGACAAGGTGTGGAGTATGCTTTCAGAAGTCTTAGAAGAGCAACACTCGAAACTACAGAACACAAACCACCAAAAAAAGAAAATCAACCTTCTGCTGGTGGCATCTGACTCATATGATGAAAATGAGCCTGCATCAGGCCACACTACTTTGGATCGTTATCGAGCAGAACCCATTATCAGCACGTCCTCTGGAATGGTGGTTGAAGCATGAAGGGACATATGAATCTCTCTCATCTGACATGTAAATATCTTGCAACGTCGGCTACAACAGTGCCATGTGAACGCCTGTTCTCACTTTCAAGTGACATTGTAAATAAGAAGCTGGCAGCATTATCTCCTGTAAATGTAAACTAACTTGTTTCTCTAAGCATTGGCTGAACAAGAAGTAGGACTGAGTGGACTTGTAGGTTCTAAAGTTTTACATTGTTTTATTTTTGAATGCATTTTTTTTTACATAATTCTACATTTGTAAGTTAAACTTTCACAATGAAGAGATTGCACTACAGTACTTGTATTGGGTGAACTGAAAATACTATTTCTTTTGTTTTTTACAGTGCAAATATTTGTAATAAAAATAAATATAAAGTGAGCACTGTACACTTTGTATTCTGTGTTGTAATTGAAATCAATATATTTGAAAAACGTAGAAAACATCCATTTAAATAAATGGTATTCTATTATTGTTTAACAATGCAATTAATTTTTTTAATCATTTGACAGCCTTAGTAAATATTCTCTCTTCGAACATGCATAGTTAATTTAGAAACCAATAAAAGAGGTCAGCCTTATTGGACAGCATTCTGTCTTAAGAGACTGCCCCCAAAGACTCCTAATATATACAGAGTATGATTCTGCTTCACCTTTATCATAATACCTTTGTTGTGTTTGCAGAGGTTGTACACACAGATTCTACATAAAAGTTATCTGTCAGAAATAAGTGCATCCCAAATTATTTGTAACTCTAAACTATTTGTGCATCCTGCTTTTTGGACCTGGCAGTTAGACAGATATGGAGGTAGAAAATGTATAATAATATTCTAGACTGATATACTTAATTGTCTTGTTGGCGGATAGCGAGTTATATTGAATTGTACCAATGCACTTCAGTTAGGTTTGGGCATTAATTATAAGAACGGCTATACTTGGTCAGACCGAAGGTCCATCTAGCCCAGTATCCTGTCTTCTGACAGTGGCCAATGCCAGGTGCCTCAGAGGGAATGAACAGAACAGGTAATCATCAAATGGATCCACCCCCTGTAGCCCATTCCCAGCTTCTGGCAAACAGAGGCTAGGGACACCATCCCTGCCCATCCTTGCTAATAGCCATTGATGGACCTATCCTCCATGAATTAATCTAGTTCGTTTTTGAACCCTGTTATAGTCTTGGCCTTCACAACATCCTCTGGCAAGGAGTTCCACAGGATGACTGTGCATTGTGTGAAAAAATACTTCCTTTTGTTTGTTTTAAACCTGCTGCCTATTAATTTCATTTGGTGGCCCCTAGTTCTTGTGTTATGAGAAGGAGTAAATAACACTTCCTTATTTACTTTCTCCACACCAGCCATGATTTTATAGACCTCGATCATATCCCCCCTTAAGTCATCTCTTTTTCCAAGCTGTAATCTCCCCTCATATGGCAGCCATTCCATAGTCCTAATGATTTTTGTTGCCCTTTTCTGAACCTTTTCCAAGTCCAATATATCTTTTTTGAGATGGATTTATATAGAGAGGCAATATGATATTTTCTGTCTTATTATCTATCCCTTTCTTAATGATTCCTAACGTTCTGTTCGCTTTTTTGACTGCCACTGCACATTGAGTGGATGTTCAGAGAACTATCTGACTCAATGACTCCAAGATCTTTTCTTGAGTGGTAACAACTAATTTAGACCCCATCATTTTATATGTATAGTTGGGATTCTGTTTTCCAGTGTGTATTACTTTGCATTTATCAACACTGAATTTCACCTTCCATTTTGTTGCCCAGTCACCCAGTTTTGAGAGATCCTTCTGTGGTTCTTTGCACTCTGCCTGGGACTTAACTATCTTGAGTAGTTTTGCATCATCTGCAAATTTTGCCATTTCACTGTTTACCCCTTTTTCCAGATCATTTATGAATATATTAAATAGGACTGGACCCAGTACAGACCCCTTGGGGACCCCACTATTTACCTTTCTCTATTCTGGAAACTGACCATTTATTCCTACCCTTTGTTTCCTATCTTTTAACCAGTTACCACTCCATGAGAGAACCTTTCGTCTTATCCCATGATTGCTTACTTTGCTTAAGAGCCTTTGGTGAGGGACCTTGTTAAAAGCTTTCTGAAAATCTAAATACACTACATCCACTGGATCCCCCTTGTCCACATGCTTGTTGACCCCCTCAAAGAATTCTAGTAGATTGGTGTGGCACGATTTCCCTTTACAAAAATCATGTTGACTATTCCCCAACAAATTATTTTCATCTATGTGTCTGACAATTTTGTTCTTTCCCATAGGTTCAACCAGCTTGCCCGGTACTAAAGTCAGGCTTAATGGCCTGTAATTGCTGGGGTTACCTCTGGAGCCTTTTTTAAAAATTGGCGTCACATTAGCTATCCTCCAGTCATTTGGTACATAAGCTGATTTAAATGATAGGTTACAGACTATGGTTAGTAGTCCTGCAATTTCACATTTGCGTTCCTTCAGAACTCTTGGGTGAATACCATCTGGTCCTGGTGACTTATTACTGTTTAGTTTATCAATTTGTTCCAAAAGCTCCTCTAATGACACCTCAATCTGGGACAGTTCCTCAGATTTGCCACCTAAAAAGAATGGCTCTGGTTTGGGAATCTCCCTCACATCCTCAACCGTGAAGACTGACGCGAGGAATTCATTTAGTTTCTCCATAATGGCCTTATGGTCCTTAAGTGTGCTGTATTATGTTATATTTTTATTTAAATATTGATTGTTACTATTTGTATTACTGTAGCACCTAGGAACCCGTCTGGACCAGGACCTCTTTGTGTTAGGTGCTGTACATATACACGCATGCACAAAAAGTAAGCTCTTTGGGGTAGAACTCTCTAACAACCACATATGTAAAGGGGAGAAAAATTAATATTCCACCAGAACAGCAGGCATACTACACTCAGTAAACCAAGAAGCAGACTGAAGATTTATAGAGAAAAATACATGAAGGTTTTGTATCTCCAGGCCCAATACCAACCAGAACTCATCCTCATGCTTACAAATTCATCAACTAGGTCATGTTTATACACAAGTTTGGGAGAATATATTGGGCTAGCATATTTGGAGTCTATTTCATTCATCAGCTTTATGGGACAAACCTAAGGTTAGTGACAAATTTTATGAACATTGGAGTATTTCTGCTGTCTGCAAAATGACTACCTCATCGTCTTTATAGTATACTATTACTGATCATCTTAATAGAAAAAAATTCTTTGGACTTTTATCGTTTTTGAAGGTAATGTTACCATAAACAAAAAAATTTAAAAATAGATTGTAAAAGGTCATAAAAGTTTGGTTTACGAGCTACTCTTTTAAGGGTTATGAATTCACTCTTGTAAACACAATGCAAGCAATAATTAAATCTTTTTTTCTTTTACAGCCATATTTCACATTTAAAGCTACGTAAGAAAACTATTTCAATGAGAACTACTGTAGTTTTCCTCTTACAAGAGGACTACTAAAAATTGGTATCTCAATCCCAAACACACCAGTCTCTATTATTAAAATTGTAATCCAAATAACAGACAATAATAATCAAAATCACAGTACAGGTCCCCTTTGGGTTTTCCAGTGTGCAAAATCGTTACTATAATCTGAGATAAAGTATCCCATTTAGTTCTACAAAGGGTTTCCTGACAACTTATAGAAACATCCTATTCTGATTTTTTGTTCCCACATGTTGGAAGAGAACCTAGTGAACAAAAGGTATATTGTACCAAAAAGGATAGTGGGTCATTCTATACTCTGAATATTTAGAGTTATTATAAACATACTGATATAGTATGTTTCAGCAGCTTCCTATATCCTTCCCTCTAAAATGCCTACTGGTTAAGTATTGGGGGAGGGGAGTGTTGTAAGAAGGGCACGAAGACAAACGCAAAGTGTACAAAATAATTTTTGAAACTAATTACTAACAGGGACAAAAAATGAGCTAAAGAAAAAGGTATGATGAGGAAGTCAGTCCTTAAGGAAACTACTGAACACTAACCAGGACCAGACAAACACCAGGGATTCTGCAATAAACTGAAAAAGCAAGGTTTGTTTTAGAAATAACTATCCACTGTGATTTCTTTATCAGTGATATGGGGACAGGGTAGAGGCGTTAATACAATTCAGCTTTCAGTATTTTAAAGACTATTTTAAAGAAAAATAATTACATCAATGTTTTCATTTAAGAGTCTTGTATTATACACACACAGCCCAATTAACTGTCTGTCAGTCTCCTCTAGGTAGAACCAATACAAGCCCTACTGCAGATATAGGCTCCCATAGATGGGTCCATTTCTACTGGATCTGCTTTTCACACAGGCAGCTAAAATGGTGAAGTAAATGGTTCCAGCTGCCAAAACAGTATGTATACTACAGCTCACACTGGTTTTAATTCTTTTTGAGGGCTTGTTTGTGACTAACAATTTGTAATCCATAAAAAAAATTTTAGAAACAGTGGCTGCATGAGGTTATTGAATGTTTCCTTTGCCCCTTCCTCCATCACACAGAACTTACCAGGGATAAAAATATACTATAGGTTGCATGCCCGTCATATTTCTAAAAAGAAGGGGAGATATTGGGAAATCTCCTGGCAATCTGGACATTGACACCATTGCTATGATAATCTAACTTGGGGTCCTCATCTACCCGCGATGGAATTCTGAATACCTAGAAGTGCTTGATGACAATCTGTTGCTCTATAATGCGCATAGAAGCTTGATCTCTTGGTATCAGAGTCTGCTTTCTGCTTCCAGATACCTGACTTTTGCAGTTTGCTGGAGGATGCTCTCACTGCCTGCAACACCTGGTAAGAGCAATACCATGATTTTATAGTGCTGGAGTGAAGGCTGTATCTTTCAAATTTAAGTACATAAAACAACATTCAGGCACTTAATAAGGGGCTTCCTTTCTATAAATGCTGAGCACATGTAGCTCCCATTGAAGACAGATTCCCACTGAAGTCATCGGGAGTGGATAGTGTTCAACATCTCTGTAAAATCAGGCCTCATTTAGGTCCCTGACTTTTGGTCTCCAAGATTGAAAATTATGTCTCATGCATATAAAAAGTAGTAACACCAAATTCTCTCCCATATAGGACCTATGCCACACAACTCTTGAACAACCCCAATCAACTCTCAAAGGGGTTCTAAGGTTTATCCCTATCACAACATTTCTCTCCAACACAGTCACAACATTTTCTCACCACTGCATAGTAACCTCGTGAAAATTAAGTATGATCTGCATTTCCTTATTCCCCACATCGTAAGAGTTTTAAATTTAAATTAATGTATGTGGCCATATTTAAAAAAAAATGGAGTGTCATGAATATATTCTTAAATATCTTTTCCTCCACATCAGACCCTTTCTCCCTTTCACAAAACCTCACTCTTTTAAATGGTGGTGGTTAAACAGATCCAGTGAAGGACAGTGTCTTCCTTAAATGCAACAGCTCTGCAACTGAACACCTAGTGAAACATTTCATTAACAGAAAGGAATTAGAAAGGAAGCCCTTCTGGCTCAGAAAAAAAAGTAGGGCATATCTATACTTCAGCTGAAGTTTCAATTTCCAGCTCCAGCAGATGAACATCCACTAGCTTTGATCAAACTAGAACACTAAAAATAGCAACGTAGCCACAACGGCATGGGTGGCAGCACGGGCGAGCCACCAGAGTACAATGCTGTCCAAGACCCTAGGTACATACTTGTGTGGCTAGCTCCTGCTACCACCTGCGTTAGTGTAGCTACGCTGCTCTTTTTAGCATGCTAGCTCAATCAAAGCTAGGGTGCATACATCTATCTGAGCTGGAAATTACCACTCCAGATGCAGTGAAGACATACCCTTAGTCACCCATGTTTGTGGAGGAGGAGATTGTATTATAAAATAACAAATTAGTGAGGCATATTCTGAAGACATAGGCCATGTCATTGCCAGAGAAGAATATGGCATACTCCGTGTCTGGTACCTGCATTGAAAGAGCATTCCCAGCCAACTCAGTTTTCATCTAGGCTGCCTTTGGAGAAACCAGACACCATAAAACCCTCAGCCATCCTGTAACCTGGCACACCATCAAAGTTTTCTAACACACAATTACTGTGCTTCACGCCTATAGATTTTTTTTGCTTTGACTAAAGAAAACCCCCACAATGGAGTAAGAAACTTAAAAAAAAAAAAAAAAAAAAAATCATGCTTGACAGATGATCAATGCAGCAGAAGTGCTGGAGAAAAAAGAAAGCCAACACTGTTTTGCATACACCTTCAAGCTTATTAGTGACTTGCGGCTAAAGCTAGAGTGACCCTTCCCTTCAGATTAGTATTTGATATTATTACTGACCTCAAAAGTCAGAGGGTATTCCTTAATCACATTGAAGAGGCTATTTATCTGATGCAATAACTTAAACATACACAGTCTGTATCTATCTATCCAGCCATCTAGGTCAGTGTTTCTCAAACTTTTGTACTGGTGACCCCTTTCACATAGCAAGCCTCTGAGTGCGACCCCCTTATAAGTTAAAAACACTTTTTTATATATTTAACACTATTATAAAGGCTGGATGCAAAGTGGGGTTTCGAGTGGAGGCTTACAGCTCACAACCCTCCATATAATAACCTTGTGACCCCCTAAGGGGTCCCAACCCACATTGTGAGAACCCCTATCTAGGTATTCCACTAGTGTCTGCCTCCC
The DNA here is from genome assembly GCF_002925995.2 of Terrapene triunguis. Taxonomy (NCBI): domain Eukaryota; kingdom Metazoa; phylum Chordata; order Testudines; family Emydidae; genus Terrapene; species Terrapene triunguis. The sequence goes on from NW_020664409.1 coordinate 6,369,295, forward strand.
CGGGAATAAGTCAGCTTCTCAGAGACTCCAGTGAAATTTGATTCACCATGTCAAAAATGGAAGCTGCATACAAATATGAATAATCCACCAAGTAAGCACCCAGCTGTTGCTTTAATGTATTAGTGCATGTACAGTTATTCATATGCTGACAAGCATCTGCACTAAGCCTCTACAAAGAAACCTATCAGCTTTTGTCAGTGAAGAGAGAAACACAAACTTGCCCAGAAACTTGAACACTGTCAGTCATTTTCCATTTTCAACCCAGCATGATAAAGCCTATTTAAGGAAGGGTCATGTATCACTGAATGAGCCCAGAAAAGCCACATTTTATACTCTCCTCTGAAGGTATCACATCTTTCTTACTCAAAGAGAGAGAGCAAGAGTACTGAGAGACTGTGAAACCATTCCTTCATTGGCCAAAGGGCTTAATGACAAAGATTAAAATTAAACTCTTTCCAATCTCAGCCACACTTCTCTATTTTCACCTCCCTTCTCCCCCACTTCTGCCCACATGCCTCCATTATGGGGTGGAGAAAGTTGCATGATGGGAACTTGATCCCTGTGCAACTCATTTCTGCCCCACAACAATTTGTGAACATTTCCCAAAAGGCATTGTGCTGGATGGTGGCACATGGCTCAGTGAGTTACCTATCCATTGTGCACCACAGTTTGCATTGACACAAGCATTCCTGTGAGTACGTGCAGCACTGACACAAGCGGCCAAGCAAGCATGCGCATAAGAAATACGCTAACTCCGGCAGTGACATACACTGACATAACTTGGGTCGACCAAAGGTTTTAGTGTAGACATGACCTCAGTATCCCGCTTTTATGGCGCCCCGGGTCTACACAGTTTGTTGGGGACAAGAGTCAGTACAGGTAAAGTGAACCCCTTAAGCATTCAATATCCAAGTTCTCCTAAATTGTGCAGATCAAAAGGACAATGTGTTTGCCAACCTGTGTATTGTCTTCTTGCTTCTTAAAACTAGCATTACACTTAAAATGACAGAACTCTTCCAGTTGAACCAGAGAAGAGACTTACCATTCACAGTCTTGAGACTCCCATTAATGCCGTCACCATGTTGCCTCTTCTGTGCATTTTTGAACTCCTTTAGAGATAAGTAAAGGACCTTTCGTACCACCCTCTCCTCTGACCATGGAATCCCATCACTGTCATCCTAGAGAAAATGATAATGGAAAGGAAACATTTACTGGAAGGATCTAAACAAATTAGTTCAAAAGATATCTTCTATCTAGACAAAGAAATGATAAAGAATAAAAACTGTGTAGTACGCAAACCCTATATAATTTGAACATCAGTGGCATTAACACATGACAGGAACATGGAAATCAGCTCATTAGTCCGTCTAATCCATTATTCTGCTCCTAGCAGTAGCCAATATCAGATACTATAGAAGAAGTAAAATTTATTTTTAAATCGCTATAATGAACCCTACTGCACAGAGAAATTTATCACAGCCGGGAAATATTCCCCCATTCTCAGAGACCAGTAAAAGTAGAAACAACACTGAATTGAGCTGCAGAAAACATTTAAGTAAATACAGTGTACCAACATAACATGTTGTCATTTATGTGTCTTGATACTGCCTCATGCCTCAATATTTTATATACTGATGCAATATCAACTGCTCACTGGTATAACAGTGTATCTGAATTATAGCAGTACAATACATTTTACTACAATGAAGTTACTGTGGTTTAATATCAGAGTAGAACAACGTGGAATTTGGCCTGTGGAGCATATTGTTTTCTAAGCTACTTTTAGGAGACAAAAACTGTATTGCAAAAAGGAACACTAGAGTATGTAATATTTGGTAGTTGCTTTAGTTAAAAGGTTAGTTCCCTGCAAAATTATTTCCCTAAAGCTTTTAGCATTCAAATTAGTATAGTTAGAAAATTGTTCTAAGGGCATATGTAGGAGTAAGGTAAGTCTTTTTGCATCTCATTTTCTTATGCTCTAGCTTTCCTCAGGATTCTTCTTACAATCATAATTTATGGTTTCTAGCCCTAGAATTCCTCAAGGGCTGCATCCCTGCCAAGTGGGAAAATTAGAGTTTTCTGGACAGCCCTTGTTTACGCAAGCATACCCCACTGCACTGCCACACTTCACTGAGAAACCAAAACACCACTATCAATGATCCACTCCAGAGGGCAATAGGGTTTACATTGTGTGAGAGAAGTGACCAATAACATTAACTTTTTAAAAATAAACTTATTTTAGGGTGACTATCAACACCTTTTCTTAGCTACACCAGTGAGATATTTGAGGCTAGGAGGAGCCTGTTGAACTCTAAGCATACATCTTTTCCTCCCAATTGCCTGACTGATTACTTGACCAAAATATACATATATGAAGGCCAAACAATGACTACAGTGAAAAAAGTTAGTATCCTGGCAGCAGAATGTTCCTCTCACACTAGGGACATGCTACTATACTACAAACAAACACAGAACTATGCCCATATAGCTTTTGGAATATATGGAACTTCAAGCCAAGAAAGCAGGAACTTTGTAATTGAAGTGAAACATTTATGGAAAAATTCTCTAGGCAAGTACTTTGAAGAGAATGGTGATCTCAATTGCCTGGACAACAGATGTTTATACAAATTGAATTTCAGTTTGCCATTTTCCTGCCAATACAACTTCAGTCCACACGTGTCTCCTCTCCCCTACTAGGCATGACCAGAACTGGCAGAGTGAGGACAGTAATCAACTAACAGGTATCCACGCTAGACGTAATTTTAATAAAGATTAGCAGGATTGTCAGTTGTATTTTTCCAACACACATTGAAAGTAAACTACAGTAGGGATCGCTTCTGATGTAGAACAATGTTGACAACAAAGTTTGTCATCATTGCTGGCAGTGTCCTGATCTCTCAGTTAGTTAGTAGATGAGAAAAGCATGATGATTTAATTAAGAGTTTTCCCTTAGTGGTAAAGGTATTTTTTGCTCAGTTAGAAAAAAGGCCGTAACATCTAATGCATTTGTCTGAGCTTATCAATTTAGTGTTTATAACATGAAGAGTCTAACGTTTCCTTAAAATGTTAAATTGGTATTTATACATGCTGCTACACAGATGACCGGGGCGAGGAAAAACGGTGGTGTGCTTTAAATGGTATTTCAAATATGGCCTGAGGACATTACCTATGAGTTGTGATGCCATGGTTGAGTTATATGGGTCATCCAAACAAGAAGCAACAAAACTTTATCACCCTACACAGTTACATATTTTGTTTAAACTACAGATATGAAACAATCAAGAATTCATAAATAAGTCAAGAAACTCCCTGGTGTCTTTTTCTTAGATCCACTGACCCTAATGGAGAAACCACTGGCAAAAATTGCTTGGCTCCCACTTCTCACCCCCTCCCCGCTCACAGCAATTGGAACAGACACTCCATGCCCCCAGAGACCTGAAATTCACCTGAAAACTCCAGCAAGGGCCTGTACTGATCCCGGCAGATAAAAATGCAGCTTTTCTAAATTCAAGAAATCCTACTGTAATCCATTTAACTATAATATGGAAGCTGACTGCCATTGAAAGAACATAGCAGCATATTTTGTTCCAATGCCATCAGAGTGAAATTTGCTGACACTGACCTTTAAAATATTCCTGGCACACACTTATCAGTGAGCAGAGTGCAACTGAGTGAGTGACCTATGAAATGTACAGTATATTCTCTGGAACATCTCAGTTATAGACAATTCAAGAGGAAGTAGTAAAGGAAAATCTAAAGTGAGAGACATGTCTAATCTACTTTTCTTAGGTTTAGACAATTCACTTTTTTTAAGTTACTAAAACATGTAGATCAACGCTTTGATCCTTCTCCTCCTACAATGTACTGTAGACCCAGAAGAGTTCCTGGTAGAACTTTTACCATGACATAGTACAATCGCACAGTGAGATTTGTTTGTTACTGTTTCTGTTTTAAAAGTTGGCAGCCACAGCCTCACCACAGAACATTCTCTGGTAAACTCACACCTGTTGAAGGACCTGATGAGCAGTAGTTCCATCAGAGAAGGGGTTCCAAAAATTAGAACCACCATAGCGCTCTGCAACCACTAAAGCTATAAGATTACATTTCACATTATTACAGAGCAATCTTCTCCTTTGTGTAACTGTAGAGCCAAGACGAATCATGCTGGCTTAATCTTCACACCACAATAGTGGCACTTGCAATTTATATGCCCTAGAGGGAGGGTGGCTCCACAACCAGAACTTCCACCCACCCAGAGTCCTACCCACACTGCAATATGAGAGAGCCACAACAAAACAGCCATCCTACTTCAGTAAAGACTTCAATTTCTCCAATACAGTATCTTTCAAGAACAGCAAAATAAGGGACCAAGCCATTGCCAATAACCATGGTTGCACATCTCCACATCTAAAAAAGCAATAAAAATGTATCATCATCATAAGCTACATTTCCCCTCAGGCATCCAATGTAAAAGCAGACCGGAGGCAGAAAGCAGCTGACCTGGAGCCCAGCTGCATTCTTTCAGCTAGTAAGTTCCAACTCTTGACACATTAGTTATAATTGCATAGGTCAGAACTTTGCATCATAACGTCAGTGAAGGAAGACATGCCGAATGCCTCACTTTGTACACTACCAGTCAATTGGGTTAGTTAACTCGCCTGATAAAATAGGGTATGTCTATACTACCCGCTGGATCGGCAGGCAGCGATCGATCCAGCGGTTTATTGCGTCTAGTCTAGATGCGATGAATCAACCCCCAAGTGCTCTCCCGTTAACTCCTGTATTCCACCGGCGCAAGAGGCACAGGTGGAGTCGACGGGGGAGCGTCAGGAGTCGACTCGCTGCAGTGAAGACACTGCGGTGAGTAGATCCAAGTACGTCGACTTCAGCTACGTTATTCACGTAAATGTACAACAAGATGCAATGGCTGGAAGCTGAACCTAGTCAAATTTAGACTAGAAAAAAGGTGTACATTTTTTAACATGGAGGGTAGCCAACCATTGGAACAATTTACCAAGCATTGTGGTGGATCCTCCGTTATTGGAAATTTTAAAATCAAGTTTGGATGTTGTTCTAAAAAAAATGCTCTATTTCAAACAAAAATTAAATAGGTGCAAATCCTATGGCATGTGTTAAACAGGAGGTCAGACTAGATCACAGTGGTTCCTTCTGACCTTATAACATGAGTTAATTTTATTTATAATTGAAGTAGTACAAGTCCCAACAGATCAGAGTTAACATGCTAATTGCAGTATTTCTTTTAAATAATTACAAAAACAATTACATTTATTTTTCTCATCTGCTAAACAATTTTGGGGAACTTTGCATCACACATTTAGTATCTAAACATCAGCCGAAGTGCCTGCTAGTGGCAGATTGCTGAATACAATATGGAAGAAGAAAAACACATCATTCCCTATGATTTGGCACACAAGCCTCTACCAGCCAGAGATGAGTAGTAAGCTTCTGTAGAAGCTTTATCTCTGCTAAATGTACCAAGGACAACCCTGTTCCAAGGTAATTGGTTTGTACATTTTTCTTTATTTGTAAAATTTCATACTCACTGTTTTTGAAGCTAAGTGACAAAGCTATTGTCATATACAAATCATTTAAAAGTGGTTTTATTTTAAGTTCTTTACCTGTGCCACTTTGCACCTCACAATGCAACCAGAGCTTACAATTTGTTCACTGTGGGTGAAACTCAACCCTGTGCTGAGGGCCTGCACAAGGACTATGCACCACTTAACTCCCACTTAAGCTCCATTTTGAGAATTTGAGTGGTGCATAGGCCCTCTGTACAGGGTTGAATTTCACCTTTTTGAATGCTACTGCTTTACAACAAGCACCAAAAGCACTATTACTTCTATATTCATTCAACTGATACCACATTCTTAGGCTCGGCCTAGCCTTTAGCAAATAGTTCATATGGTAAAAAAGCACCTGAAGCAAGGGCAAATGCACACAACACAGAAGGCTATTTGTTTTACTTTTCATAAATAGTTTAACTGCAAGGATGGCTTTATTTAAAGAGTCAGGACTTTGTAAGGTACAAGGATAGCTATAGACAGGTAGGTTATGACTCAGTATGTCTGGCATATTTCCAGTTCTCTTGGGTCTTTCCCCAGCAAGCACTTCTTGACCCCCATTTCTCATGCCAAGTTGCAATCAGCAAAACAACAATAAACAAATCCAATCAAACAAAAAAAAAAGCCTAGCACAGGAGCCAGCAGTTGGTAAAGATAACCATGGCACCCACTGCATTAAATGAATATGCTTTCATGATTTGGTAGCCCCAAGGGCGTCCTCCCACAAAGGTAAGAAGGTCAGTCTGAAGCAATGGGAAAAATAAGCCACAAGTTTCTGTCCTTTCCTCAGGAGAGATTTTTGAGCGAGAACTATTTAAAAGATAGTTTTCTTGCTGGCTAAAATATGAAAGAAAGAATCTGCCTTCGGCATGAATAGTAGAGTGAATTTTTTGGGAGAACGATTGGATGCCAACACACTTTCCCTCCCTCATTAGGGGACTAAAACTGAGTTATTTGTTTACTAAAGAAATGGAACCCTGTGACAGATTTTCACAAAGACACAGCAATTACACATTTCAAAGACAAAAGTGGAAGGATGGTCTAATAGTTAAACTTTGCTTCTATTCCCAACTCTGCCACAAATATTCTGTGCAACTTTGGGCAAATTATGTAACTTAAGTGTACTTCAGATTTTCCATCTGTGTAGTACAATTATAACGCTTTTGTACAGGTGTGTTGTGAAGCTGAATTCGGTAATGTTCATACAGCAGAGATTCTCATGGGAAAGTTTGCTATTTTACTATTATATATGCTCTATTTCTCTGCTTAATTCAAGTTAGAGGCCTTCACTATTTTCAGTTTTTATATGTATATGATTTTTATCATAAGATCAGGGATTGTGAAATATTGCAAGGTGACAACCCTGGAGATCAATCCTCCATGTACAGCATAGAACTCCCCTTTACTGTCCCACCAATGTCTCTCAACCTTCTTCTGGAGTAACAACTTCTAGACGTGAAAGTTTCGTTCTGTCCTCATGCCCAATAAACCACTGTGCTCAGCACAGACTAGCAAGAGAAGTTATACCTACAGCACAGGTATGTGAAGCCAGGTTTTTTAGAGCTTTCCATTACTCTACAACACAGCTATTTAAAGTAAAACTCTCAATACATTCTAGTAGCAATCATTCAGCCTAGATTTTCTATAGTTAAGTGCTATATTATGCTTAAATAGAGCTATATTCAGTTTGCAAGGAGTTATCCCTAATTTTTATGGTTTACTAGTTTCTACCAAAAACACTCTGAATAAAATTCACACTTACTTAATATTTAACTTTTTTAGCAAGTTTAACTATCCAGAGGATGCAAGAGTTGCTCATTTAAAACAAAATTTTGATATAAATACAGTGCAGAAGGAGTTAAATTGATGAGGATTGATAAGGCTTTATGGATACAGATTTCTGCCTGCTGAGAAACTTAACGTCCTGTCTAACGTAGGAAAATAGCTAACATTTTTTAATGTGTCCTAGCACATTGTCAAATATGATTTCGCACCTACCTAACAGTCTAACATTAAAAATGGCTTATGTATTCCATGACAAGCAGCTAGAGTCATTCAGGGGAGGAGGGATAGCTCAGTGGTTTGAGCATTGGCATGCTAAACCCAAGGTTGTGAGTTCAATCCTTGAGGGGGCCATTTAGGGAACTGGGGTAAAAATCTGTCTGGGGATTGGTCCTGCTTTGAGCAGGAGTTGGACTAGATGACCTCCTGAGGTCCCTTCCAACCCTGAAATTCTATGACCAACTGACATTGTTTAAAATAGGGGTGGGCAAACTTTTTGGCCTGAGGGCCACATCTGGGAATAGAAATTGTATGGCGGGCCATGAATGCTCACAAAATTGGGCTTGGGGTGCAGGAGGGGTAAGGGCTCTGGTTGGGGGTGTGTGCTCCGGGGTGGGGCTAGGGATGAGGAGTTTGGGGTGCAGGAGGGGGATCAGGAGTGGGGCAGGGGGTTGGGGTGTGGGGAGAGGCTCAGGGGTGCAGGCTCTGAGCAGCGCTTACCTCAAGCGGCTCCCGGAAGCAGTGGCGTGCCCGTTCTCTGGCTCCTACGCAGAGGCGCGGCCAGGCGGCTCAGCACACTGCCCCATCTGCAGGCACCACCCCTGCAGCTCCCATTGGAGCGCCTGGGAGCCGGAGCAGGGCCATGCTGCGGCTTCCGGGAGCCGCGTGGAGCGGCCCCCGACCCAGCGCCCCTCCTGGAGCACCAGAGTGGGGCTGAGCCGCTTGGTATGGTCCCCAACCCAGCGCCCCGGCTGGAGCTGGCGGGCCAGCTTAAAATGGCTCACGGGCCAGATCTAGCCAGCAGTTTGCCCACCCCTGGTTTAAAAGGTGTTAAACTGTGTTTACATTAGGTGCAACGTCGTGTTTAAATATGTGTTGGCTAACATGGGGGGAATTCTCTCTATTAGCAGTACAATTAGCATTTAGTGCTTTAGGTATTTAGATAGGAAATTTTCTAAGAAAAAAATATTAATTTTTCCTTTAAGACCTTCTGGTATGAGGCAGCTCTTGTTTAGTAGGTATGGGGTTAATTTGGAGCAGAACCCTCTTTTTATGATTGGTGGAGAGGGGGGAAAAGGGGAAACAAAAATGTCTGCCCACATGAGGCTACTAAGAGGGAACACCACTTCACATCTTTTCTAATAGAGTTCCCATTCCTGGCAACCTACACTCTTGGTCCTGCTCTACACTTAAAAATTAAGATTGTCCTAACTTGGTCGCTCCGGGCTGTGAAAAATTTTGTGGCTTGAACGCTCTAGTTAAGTTGATCTAGCCTCTAAGGTAGACACAGCAGATTCTTCTGTCAAACTAGCTATCGTCTCTTGAAAAGGTGGAATAACTACATCGATGGAAAGCCCCCTTCCACCGATGTAAGAAGCTACTACACAACAGTGTTACAACAGCTCAGCTGCAGCACCATAGCAGTGCCACCGCAATGTAAACACGGCTCCAGAAAATGTGTGTACTTCAAAGCACATCTCTCTCTCTCTCAGTTCTCACATATGAGCTGCATGGCAGCTAAAACGCCACATGGTTTTGTGTAACAAAAGGACTTAAGAAGATTTGAGCCTGATTTACTTAATCTTGTGCACATAACCATACAGTGATGGAGGGGAATAATATATTTGAAAACCTTTTTTTAAGTACAAATTACTAGGGATTTTGGGCACATCAAATTTTTGGGTGACTACCCTGAAATACCTTGAAGAAGTCCAGTTTTCAGAGGGCAACTCCAGTAGTATTTCATATAAGTCAGGCCTCTCTTAAAAAAAAAAAAAAAAAAAAGTTTCTCAAAATAGACACCCCAAAATTGAGGTACCCAAAATCACTAGACATTTTTAAACATTTTGGCTTTAAAATGTTAAAAATTCATTTAGTACTGGCTCCATGGGTAACTCATTCTTTTATATAAATTCAGAACCCTTGGCAATGGTTTTGCAAACCTAGGAAAGCAGCACATCTAGGAAAGTATATGAACATACTGAAAGCATAACTGTTGCTCTTGTTGGTCTACCAAGGTAAATACTTGAAGAAATACTAAACCCAAATAAATGCACACTAACATCAGTTTTGAAGTTTTCATTTATCAAATTAGAACAGAACTTCAGATGTGTCTTTCATCTGGCCATAGTTTGCCTGGATGCCATGACTTCCTAAAAATGCATTTACAATGTAATTATCATTTTGCACCCAGAAGGAAGGAGTTCAGACTTCAACTTAAACAAAGCAACACACACAAACAAGTCTCAAAAGAAGTTTTAGGGTTTTTTCCAGTGTAGGGTTACCATATTTAAAAAATAAAAAAAAGAGGACACTCCACGGGGCCCTGGTCCCGCCCCTTTCCCACCCCAACTCCGCCCCTTCCCCGCCCCAACTCTGCCCATTCACCGCCCCTTCCCCAAAGTCCCCGCCCTAACTCCCCCTCCTCCCTCCCAGCCACGTGAAAAGGGCTGCCCCAGAGCTACCGGCTTCACAGTTTGCCGGGCAGCCCCCAGACCCTGTGCCCCTGCCCGGCGCTTCCCCAGCGCAGCTGGAGCCCGGGAGGGGAAGCGCCCAGCCGGGGGCACAGGGTCTGGAGGCTGCCCGGCAAACTGTGAAGCTGGTAGCGCT